>NC_045545.1:58111366-58228866 GCF_009769535.1 Thamnophis elegans
TGGTGCTCATCTCTGTTTCTTAGCTCAAGAGACAGCACTGTCCAAAGATAACTCCATGGTCATGTGGTCGGCATAACGAAATGCTGAAGGTGCACGGGACTGCAGTTACCTTCCACCAAAGTAGTCCCTATTTTTCTACTTGCATTTTTACTGCTTTCGAGCTGCTAGGTTGGCAGAACCTGGGACAAGTAACAGGAGCTCACTCTGTTATGCGGTGCTAGGGATTCAAACCGCTGAACTGCCTACCTTGTGATCAAAAAGCTCAGTTTCTTAGCCACTGAGCCACTGTGTCCCTTATTTCAAAATACTTATAATCTCCTTTCCTTTTCTTCCCTAGATACATCCCCTTGCCCCAAACAAAAGCTATCATTTTTATCAGAACACAAGGCCTGGCTAATGGTTTAAGAGCCTTAACCCTGTTATTTCCAAGCACCTTCTTCCAATTCTTCTTTGGCAAATGTTTACTTTGTAAGGACTGCTCACTACTTTAAAATTGGCAATGCTATAGCTATTCTAAATCTCATCTTCCAAAGGAAAGATTGACACTTCAAAAGTGTTACATGATTTAAAAGCTTGAAAAGTTAAATTAATTTGGGTGACAAATTATGTCGCCAATTTTTACTGGAAACCAAGCTCTCCAAATTTTGCTCTACATTATATATCTTTTCTTGGATTACATTTTGGATTACATTCTGTGTTTTTTTTTCCTTCTCTGTGGTAAGTTCATGCCAGAGCAAAATGAATAGACTTGGTACAATTCCTTTTTGAAAATCTAAAACAAGAAGCCTAGAAGTTGTTTGTCTTCCATTTCACAGAAGAACATTTTTTGTTTATTCAAATGCACATCAGCTAACATTTGACTAAAGCACCCAGGGAGAATGAATACTTTCTGGCAGGTTTGCCATGTTGTATCTTCTAGTTCATTACAACATTAAAGAATTCTGAAACTCCAACTTATAACATGCAAATAAACTCAAAGGTTGAGGGTGACAATATTTGCAGAGTTTTGCCATGTCACCAGAGGAGGTTTTAGCCAAACAAAATTTCATTTCTTTAAATTTCAAAATACTTTGAGCCTAAATCCATCTCAACTTCCTAGATTTGGAAAGCACCAGAAGGCAAGTGGCTTTAGTGAGTGAAAGGTTAGTGGGTGAAAAGTCAATCCTCTTCAGCCTGAATGAGTAATTCAAGGAGCAAGTCAGACTGGGTTATCTCAAAAGGTTTGTGCACAAAAGGCTTAAAGAGACTTCAGCCCAAACTTGACAAACAAATAGTAAAAGATGACAGATTAAGTTAAATCCTGGCTTTTACATTAGTTCCACTGATTCTGACAAAGGCATGTTGAAATAAATGGTGTAAAATGGACCAAATGCCACCAGAACAAGAGTCTGCTTAGAACATTAATATACATTGACAAACAGAATCATACTACTATCAGCAATCACATGATTAAAAATAGTTGCAGGGTGGAAAAAATTTTATGCTGCCAGTCTGAATATGGTTGGACAGAATCTAGAAGGTGGTAATTTGGAAGAAACTGCAACATTGGTGGACAAAGAGATTCTGCAAACACATGGCATTAATGTATTACATTGTTAGATTCAGGTGAAAGTCCATAAGGTGAAATTCTGAAAAGGTTGTGTTTATCACTTCGGTAGACTGGAGCCTAAAATATTTTATTGTATAGTAAAATGGGTATAAATTTCAGATACATTACAGTAGCACAGAGTAGGCTGGATTTTTGTCAAGTGCGTGATAATTTTAAAAATGGCTCAGGAAAAAGAATAAGTTTTTCTATCTATTTTAGCACAACACATTTTCTCACAAAAGGTCTTCCGTATTTCCAGAAGGACCTCTCATCAACTCATATGGTCATGCCTTGACAAATGATCTGTCTGCTGAGCTTGGACTTCTCAGAGTTTGGACCTAACATACAACATACATGGACATTTGAAGCCTGAAACAAACGTTTCACAAGACAGAGTGCTCCAGTGTTGAAATCCTGCTGTTCTTTCAATATTTGGGAAACCTAAAATTAACACTGGATGCAAATGTAAGGGTTGATTGCTGTACTGAATAAATTGTGTAACATTTTATTGCTTAAGGGGGGAAAACAGCCCTCGTTCCAAACTAAAATTTGCCAGAGGAGGTGTGTGTCTCAAAGTTCCCTGGGTCAGACAGAATTTCTGTTCAGCTTTTCTTTTGGCTCTCCTCAAGGTCATGCTGCTTTGGGAGAGCTCTTTCCACTGTTCTTCCTGCCAAGAATATTGGATATATTCCCATCTAGACATTAGCTTTAGGGAGAAATGTGCAGATCCTTCTCTGTATCTGAGGCTATTTTCTGGAATAAGGACACAGCACAACTTATGTTATCAAGAATGCAGGGTTCGTGGAGTTATGATACTATAGATCACTCAAACAGAATCTACACCATATATTAGATTAAGGAAAGGATGTTATTCAGCCAGCAACACAGAAACAACATTCAAAATATGGAATCAGACACAGCTGTCTCCTTATAGCAGTTGAATTGACCCAGAATAAATGGAGGTCCAAAGAGATCCTTAATTGGGAGAAATATATATATTTTACTTTGTTTTCTTGTAATCAAAGACTTAGTCGGCAATACTAAGAAAACTAGAATGTTCCCATGGAGTATACCAACTTACACAGTTAAATTTTCTTTCTATAAATAATTTTACCTCAAATTACTTGTTCATCTTTATCCAGGACAGAACTACAACAAGAGTAAGCAACATGAATCTCCTTAGGAAGCTGTCAAATCACAGAGCAATTTATATGCTTTACATCAGTGTTTTTCAACCTTTTTTGTGCAAAGGCACACTTTTTTCATGAAAAAAATCACGAGGCACACCACCATTAGAAAATGTTAAAAAAATTTAACTCTGTGCCTATATTGACTATATATAAAGTGTTTTTCCCACGGCACACCTTACACTATGTCACGGCACACTAGTGTGCCGCGGCACAGTGGTTGAAAAACACTGCTTTACATGACCAATTTATATTTCACAAAAAGTAACCAAAATGCCTTTAGGCCACACTAATTTCCCTCTGTGTGGGTGGGAATTGGTTAACCTAACATGTATGTTGTGCCTTATCCTCATAGCAACCATTTTGTAAGCATTTTCATGGTCTAAAATATCAGAGTGTCATTAATTGAGTAATATTTCCTGTCACCCTGGACTTCCTGTGGATTATTTTTTCTTCCTACACCCATATTTTCATCACAAACAGAAGGAATAATCTATGCCTACGTGAAAGAAACAAGAAAGAAAAACTAGAAATATGCAGATAGAAATAAAAGAATGCTTTAGCACCACCCTTTAGGTGCATGCTTTTTAATTGCAAATAACTATACATCCTAATTTGCACAAAACCCCACACAGCAAGTTGTTGTCTAGCTGCATAATTCTATATATGAATGCAAATCTCCATGTCCTTTCATTTGTTTCAGTTATGTGTTCCTTTTCTGGCAATATACATTTGGCCACTGTATGGCGGGGACAGAGGGGATCTTTATCCTAGTCTCTGAAGCCACTTTGAAAGAATTCTGTCTGTAACGGTTAAGTCCATGTCTTCAAAATAAATCTGTACTTAATTTCATTTTCATTTTCTCAGGTAATGTATTTTCATGAAAAAATATTGTGCTTGATTTATGAGTACAATGTCATTTTGAAGCGTAAGCCTTTAAATATTATTGAATTAGTATTTTTGCTTGTATGGAGATTAAATTGCATCATAAATTCCCTAGCCATGAAACTACTTTATACTCAGCAATATTTTAAATCAACTTTCATATATGCAGTGTTTCATTTCAGGAATATTAGTTAAGATGATAGTTGTTTCTATAAATTTGGTCAACAAAGAACCTGGCATGAAATATGTTTAAAAAAAATAGTTTGATCTTTTCAAAAATGTGACTGAAGCATCTGGAATTTTTATTCATATTTGTTTTTGGCAGGGAGGGGGGAATGTGAGTTTTCTCAGATTTTGAAATAATGTTCAAATTGTCCCTTTGACCAGCAGCAATTAGTAAGTGAAATTTAGTTCAGAGCTATGAAAAGCAGAACAAATTTCTATGTATCACATCCTTGTAAAAGGCCCAGGAGGAGGAGCAGGTTTAGTTGGTGAGTTTGTCATTGTCTGAAAAGAATTTCTGTAATATTCTCAAACAAATAATAGTGGGAAGAAAACCTCTGAGGTCATATTAAATGCTGAGATGGCAAAAAAAATCACTTAAAATAAAGAATTGTAGAAAGTTGTAAAATGAAAGATACCTGAAAATAACATTCCCCGACAGTATTTTACATTCTGTAGAGCCATTTAGCTGACTTTTTCAGAATTAGCAAACAATGCAGTATTAATAATAAATAATGAATACTTCATTTTGCAGTTGAGAATTGGATTAATAACTGCCAGTAAACAATAATTGGAATAATAGAAACTGCAGCAAGAATTAGTTCCATCAGGGTTCATATTAATTATCTGATGTATAGGCTGACATTTTAAAGAGAGGAAAGAGCCATGGACTTTGCTGTTTAACTAAGAGTGATACCTGTCAGTGAACTGTTTTTCTTTCTTAAAACACATACTTAAACTTTATCTCATAATAAGTTAATAGCATATGCCTAGAACGAAAAACTAATTTGAAAGGAATATTTGACGACAGCAGAATACTACTAAGGGCAAACACAAAACATACATGAAAGACAAATTAGTGTGCCAGTACTAAGAAGTTTGATTCATATTGCATATGATTATCAAGCATAATAACATGAATTCTGGGGGGGTGAGGCAATTTCAGATATTTTTATGTTTGAGGCAGAGGACAAATAAATGCCCCCTCACTTTTTATTTACAAAAACTGACTGGGAATATTAACAAGGAAAGACTCTGCTACCCCTGAAAGCAGCAATCCCAGTTGCTAACAGTTTCCCAGCTATCCCCTAACTATGTCATTCTGCCCAATGATAGGGCCAGTCCAGATGAATTTTGAAAATTAGTATGCTAAGATACGTATTTTCTGCTTTCTGGTTGCAAGAAAGAGCCCAATCCAAATGAATTCTGGGAATGGTATTCCATCACATAAGATACTTCAACGAAGCCAGCTAAGGAATAATATTTTATAAACATTGTAATTCTTCCTGACATCATTTCCTTTGTACAGCTATTCTGCTTCCTTAAAATTTATTTTGTTTCTATCCCTTTTTCTACAACTTAACTAACATTGTAATGCTTATTAATCATCGGTTCTTCAAGGAAGCCTATGTGCTTGCTTTTACATTATGAACGAATAATTGAATAACTAAAAATGTTCAACATCAATGGTGCCCCTTGAATTTGCTAAAGCAACAATTTTCATACCTCTCCTTTATAACATGTCAGTGCTTGTCTTTAAGGTGCATTCATTAAACATTCTTGCTGCCTCAACAAAAAAACAGCTCATCAAGATGATACAGGAATCACAATAAACAAGAATTATACATCATAGCATAATACAGAGTAGTATGAAGGTTTTCCAACCCGATGACATATATTTGAAGATTATATGTTTCTGTAGCAGATAATAATTTCCACACATGAAGTAACCAGAAAGTGGAGCTGTGCTGTTACAACATGTGTTTTTACAGATGAGAAATGCCCAGCTGCAAGGGTAATATGGGCATCTTAATTCTGTGTTCTAAGTACACCAATTGGCAACATTTTCTATATGTTTGGAGGTACTAAGAAAATTGCACTGTACAGATCTCAGATCTCTAGCAAAAAAAATATAATAATCTACAAACCAGGATCATTGTGCTGTTGTTTTGTGATAAAGTGGTTAATATTTCAGAATTCTTTACTCAGTCAGAAATCATATTGTACATTGTAGAAAAATACATATTAATAGACAGGTTATTGGAGATTTCTGATACATTGCGGGGGGGGGGGGGACGTTTGCCAGCAGAAGGTACAGTAGTTATATAGTCTTACCGTCTGTTTGAAAAATGTTCATGACTTGCTATTGTTTTTAAATGTGAGCATTCAAACTCGTTAGGGTTAAAAACTATCACATCAAATCAGTTTGTTCTGCTACAATAAAATTTTAGTTTTATTCAGTCACTCTGGATTCGTTTCCCCTGCTGATTTTCTTCTGTATATGGTTATTCATATGCCAGGAATGACATTAGAAAGCTGTTCTCCAACCAGCTCCAGTAGATTTACAGCTATGCAAGGATTTATATTTACGTTTAATAGGTAGCAGCTTTTCACTGACCTTATTTAGGCTTGAAAACCATTAAACAGGGTTGAAACTAATCAGCATTCTGGTAGGGGATCACCAGGGAATCTCAAGAATTTACACTGGAATGGGAAGTGAAAATCCCAGCTCAAGGCAATGGGAAGCCACTTCTGAATTATTACCGAGAAAAGTGCAAGGTCCATTAAATCACTACAAGTGAAAATGTTATCTTTCTAGACCTCGACTGATAATTTACCAGTGCATCACGTGCCTTTCTAAGAAAGTAAGCCAAAGAAAGTGTGTGTGTGTGTGTGTGTGTGTAGGTGTGTGTATATATATATATATATATTTGCTTTGTAATTAAAACATAGTACCTCCATATTTCATGATTTCATGCTATCCTTTCTCAGGCTTATACTTCTAAATATGTATGCTCCTCTTAATTGTACAGCAAAATCATGACTGTACAAATGTCTGCCTTGTTCCCACAACATTGTCTTAGTCTTGACCACGCCATGGCTTAAGAGGGAGACAGAAGAACAGGGTCTTCCTCTCTGGTTACTAGCTAGCCTCCACCTGAGCCATTTATCTTCTAACATTTGTCCCCTCTATTAGCACTTTATTTCCTGATTTGTTTTCATACTGATCAGACTTCTAATTACAGTTGTGCTTATTGGTCATCTTCCCCAAATTTGCTACTTACTTTAAGTCACTTCCTACCCATCCTAATCTCTCTGGGAAGTAAGCAAGAGATTGTCCAGCAGTTACTCAGTTTGAGTTATCTTACTTTGCAAGACCTAGATAGTTGCCCAATCATGGCAGGTCCTGTCCCACTCCCCCCACCCTTCTTTCTTGGGGCTAGTCTCCTTGAGGATCTTCCTTTAGCTTTCTTCATATCCCATTACTTTAAATTGAACAATTATGGAAGGAGGGAAAAATAAGCCAGTCTACAGAGAGGCTCATTCCTGCTACATTGCCCTTATTAGTGTGTGTTTCCCTGGCTGGCTGGAGTCAGCAGCAATGCCAGGGCAGTAAAGGAGTAAAGTAATCACATTGCTTACAGGGAGGACACAGAACAAGAGCATTACAAGAGAGGCATGATAGGAGAGACCACAAATGGGGACAACAGGTTTTGTGCAAACAATTTTCTGCCAGCTGAGGACGGGAAGTCAGAAATTTAACTCAATAGGGGGAAAGGTCATTTGAGTAATAGCTGAGGTGTATCAAGATACTATCTGAAACTTTTTCATTAGTGTGCCCATGTATGTTATCTCAGATGATAAAAGCATCTTCTCACCTTTTATTATTATCATGTGCTAACTGGTTTTTAGGCAAGATAATCAGGAGAGCCAATAGCCTTGACCTAAGGCAAAAAATGTCTTAATATTCAAGAGTTTTCATTCCATAAGCACTGAGACAGTTACAGCACTAAGCAGAGGTGAAATTCAGCAGGTTCTGAGAGGTTCTGGAGAACAGGTAGTGGAAATTTTGAGTAGTTCAGAGAACTGGCAAATACCACCTCTGGCTGGCCCCAGAGTGGGGTGGGAATGGAGATTTTGCAATATCCTTCCCCCAGGAGTGGGAAGGGAATGGGAATTTTGCAGTATTCTTCCCCTGCCATGACCACCAAGCCACGGCCACAGAACCGGTAGTAAAAAAAAATTGAATTTCACCACTGATACTAAGTTTATCAGTAAGTCTCCAAAGTTATCTACTTCATCACTAGAATGCTGAGAAACCCTTCACACCACGATGATATCTGAGTTTGTACTGATCAATCAGAAAAGATTTATATTCTTATTTTTTTATTTTTTTGGCTGGCCGAAAACAGTAGTACAATACATCATCCATGAAAAAGGCAAATTACTGTACATTGGAAGTGGGAAGACTAACACTAATGATAGTACAAGAATGTTCTACATGCTGTAAAGTTTTGGTCACAAAATCATATTATATTATAAATCATATAAAACAGAAAGCAGACAAAAAATGGTAATCCATGGGTGCTGGAGCTCAACCATGAAAAATTGGAAACTTTTAGTTTAAAACGTATTAAATAAGGGTACATAAAATTATGCAGAACATAGAGAAAATAAAAATGCTTCTGTCCCATCTACTTCCCCCAACTCAGAACCCAGAATTTTCAGCAAACTATAAGCCCAGTTAAGCATGTTATTAGACCAAATTTACAAACTTACTACCACCAATGACTACCCAGTTTGATAGCTCTACATTACTACAATTCAGGAAGTAGAATATACGGGATCTAAATAATATTTGCTGGAAACATGTGAGGTGGTATAATTACACTCAGCATTGCTTGTGAGCTCCTTATGGGCAATTGGCTGTTCATCAAGGAAACAGAAATTTGGGCTTGATGGGACTTGTTTGCTCAGAAACTGTACAGAACCATATAGTGCTCTCTCCAGCAATATTTGCCTCAGCACAAATGATTTTATCCTTATAGACACAGTCAATTTGTTTTTTCTCTTTTACTCCATTCTGTATAATCTTCAGGTCTCTGTTTTAATAGAACAATTGAGCAATTTAAACACTGTTTTTAGCAATTTGGAAGACTCAGGTGAAAAGCTGAACATATACTTCAATAAATGAAATATACATGAATAAACGTTTTCAGTGCAAGTCTGCAGTTTCTGGTAGCTTAAAAATTATTGTCTTCTTTTAAAGACTTCTGTTGAATTACTATGTTAAGCCCCCCAAATTTAGGTAGTCTGCCCTTAAAAAAATTACTAAAAACCTACATTCCCCATTTTATATGAATGTATTCAACACAGGAAGGTGTAATAATTCTTTAATGAAACCAGGCTTTATCTTCCAACAAGCAGGGATTTAATAAAGCATTTCCCAATAAATCATCAAACGAATGCCCAATTTTAATATATTGCATTATATAGGATAGATAAGATGCACTAGACCAGTTCAACAAGCTTCCACTTTGGGAGTACAAAGTATAAAGTTTAAAAGGAATTGCAGCCAAATCCAAGGCAGAATTCTGGAATATTTCCATCAGCAGGAAACTTACCAGGATTTCAAAATACTCTGGGACGCAAACATACACTTTGGGACACTTCTTGGATTGGCACTAGACTTAGACAGCACATGTGGCCAACAGGGCAAAATGGGAGGAAAGCAAGCAAGCCTGGCCCCTCCTCTCAGACCCTGTGCAGAGGTTGCAAAAAAAAAAAAAAAAACCATCCAGCAACCTAAAAGAAAGATTACTTTATTTATTTGTGATAGCAGAAATAGGAATTTATATAGAACTTTACCTTACAGGCGAAAGAATATAAAACAAGTCTCACATTGAAATTATAGTATTGGCTCAAAAGCTACTCAGCAGTAAAGGAGAAAAGGCAAAGTAGGATAAAGAGTGGAAATGGACACCAGGGGCCGAGACCAGAATTACATTCAGAGTATTATGCAATTTATTTGCAATTACTCTGTATCAACTCCTGTTTTCCATTACAAAAGTTCAGTGAGGAGCAATGGAAAGATACCTAAATTATGCAGCTCATAAATTTTTACTGTCCTTCGCTGAAGGCACAGTCAAGCTCATTCGGAAGAGATGAAGCAGATTACTGGGCTCATACTGCCCTTGGCTTGTAGCAGGGGTGGGATTCAAATTTTTTTACTACCAGTTCTGTGGGCATGGCACGGCTTGGTATGTGTGGCAGGAGAAGGTTACTGCAAAATCCTTATTTCCTTCTGATCAGTTGGGATTCAGGAGGCATAGAACAGATGGGGGTGGGGTCAGTCAGAGGTGGTATTTACCGGTTCTCCAAACCACTCAAAATTTCCTCTACCGGTTCTCCAGAACTGGTGAGAACCTACTAAATACCACCTCTGGCTTGTAGACTGCCTTTCTACTCATACTGCAAAGCAAAAGCTTGTAACTGGTGATCCTTTGTCCATGCAGTTCCCAGCATCTTTTATTGCACAGGTTATGGCTTTAGGCACTTGTATTTCATCAGCATCTGGCACTCCACAGGTTCCCACACTTTCTCTAAAGTATATGTACATTTTAGAGTGAAGGAGTATATATTATCCATATACATAGAAAATAAGGAGTACACACTCCACTTAAAAAATAATGACTGAGATTAAATTCATTCCTTCAATGAACCTTTTTAGAAATATTTCCTTTGAAATTCAATATGAAGACAATAGCTGGCTATATTTGTAGTAAGAGAGCCAGTTTGATATAGTGATTAAAAGCACTAAGCTAGAAGCTAGGAGACTGTGAGTTCTCAGGCCTGAGACAGTTGGGATGACTTTAAGTCAGCCGCTTTCAATTTAGAAGGAAGACAAGCCACTTCCAAAAATGTTGGTAAGAAAACTGTAGGGACTTGTCTAGACAGTAAGAATGATTCAAAAGCATGGGCACACATCAGGGGTGGATTCCTGCCAGTTCTAAACTCTTCTATAGAAGAGGTTCCACAAATCTACAGTGCCGTTTAGAACCGGTCCCAGCTCCCTCCCCCCACCCATCCGCACATCATCAAGATGAAGAGCGAGAGGAGGAATTCTGAGAGTTGAAGTCCACAAGTCTTAAAGCTGTCAAGTTTGAATACCCCTGGGGGTTTTTTCTAATGGGTTAGGGATGCAAGGTTCTTGTTACTTGACAGCTTTAAGACTTGCGTGCTTTAAATACCAGAGTTTCTGAGCAAATATTTTGGTTGCTAACCAAGAACGTTGTTAAGTGAGTTTCACTACATTTTACAAGTTGGCCATGCCCACCCAGTCACATGACTGCAAAGCCACTCCCACTCGGTCACATGGCTGGCAAGCCACTCCCACCCTGTCAAATGGCTGGCAAGCCACTCCCACCTGATCACATGGCCAGCAAGCCACTGCCACAAAGCTGGCCACACCTACATAAGAGGTTCTTAAAAAAGGTGAAACCCACCACTGGCACACATGCACGTACACAAACACTCACACATACGGAGAGACACAGAGAGATACAGGGAGGGAGAGAGGGAGAGGAAGGGAGGGAGAGAATGAGAATATCATAATAAAAGAATTGGGGACTGAGGTTTCCCTTTCTTTCAAAGATTCTATCAGGACATGGGTCACACCTTCCTTTGCATGGCATTTTTATAGCAAGACAATGATCCATTTGGAGATTTAATTTCCATTTTAAGGAGGAAAATATCTAACTTCAAGGATTAAGGCACTTGCTTGCCCTTTAAAACTTCTCAAACTTCCTAAAACAAAACCTGTCCCACTTTTACTCTGAAGATTTCCTGAGGACTGCAAAAGGCATATTGCAGATCCAGATGTAATCTTGTGAGCCACACTTTTTGCACCTTTGATGTAGCAAGTGAATCTCTTAACATGAAAGTGAACATTTCCCTACTATATTTCTTTTTTTACACAAATCTTAAAGCAATGCTAGAATTTAAAAATGTGAAATCAGAAAAGTACTTTATAACAGCCAGAAAATTCTGATTTGGGTGGTCTATAAAATTTTGTGTATATAATATAAGGTATCCTGGAACGTGTCACCCAACAGTATTTTGGTTTCAGGGTTCCTGCCTCACTCTTTTTTCTTATTTGCAAAATATAGATCCTGAGCATTTAATCACAGATCTTAATCACGGTGGTGCAGTGGTTAGAGGGTAGTACTGATGCTACTACTGCTGCCTGATGGCTGCCTGCAATTTGGCAGTTCAAATCTCACCAGGCTCAAGGTTGACTCAGCCTTCCATCCTTCTGAGGTGGGTAAAATGAGGACTCAAATTGTTGGGGGCAATATGATGACTCTGTAAACTGCTTAGAAAGGGCTGTAAAGCACTGTAAAGTGGAATAAAAGTCTAAGTGCTATTGGTAAGTGCTATCTACAGTTTGTGGTCTAATCTAATTTAACCCTGAAGCCCTACAACACAGGGGATTGAAGGGAACGCAAACAAAAGGATAAATTGGAGCAACATATATAAATATAGAGCTTAAAAAAGGATAAGCAATGGATGGAAGAAAAAGAAACCAGTCTGTTCACAAATCAGAAAGGAAGGAGAATTTAGAAACTTTGCAGAGATGACAGCCAAAATATCATCTATGTTATGAAGGAAAAGAGACAGTCAAAAACATCTGGAGAGATAGAGAAACTATGAAAATGATGACTAGGATCTACTTTTTTCTAAGAAGCATGACAATGTCACTTGATCACAGGAAGCAGAATAGGCATTTCAGCTTTCTTCCTCTTGAGTGGTGACACTGTTTGCTTTTGTTTTTAAAATTAAATAGTGTCTGAACATGCATGTGCACACCCAAAAGTCCCTTCTATTGGGATTGCATTGAACCAAAGACCACTGGAAACGTAATCCATATGTGCTTCTTTTTTAGAATAAACTTTGTATTTCTACTTTTGGGGACCTGGTTTCTATAAAAGAGGGCGACAAGGACTGTAGCTTCTGGCCCACTGTGATATTTTGATGAGACAATCGTAACGGGACAATCAAGACCAAAGAGCAAAAATATCTTTGTGCTTGTCCATGATAATTTCCTATAATTTGATTTAAACTAATTATCTTAATCTCCTCTTTTAGTATTATGGCAACCTATTATTTTTTATGAGTACAGATTGTCATGAAACCTTAGCACATGAAACAGTCTTGGAACTGCATTAGCATTAACACCTTTTAAACAGCATTTTCTGTGAAGTGCATATTCATATGCTTCAAGGAGGACAGGAAAAACCTTACAATGTCTATCAATAAACTCTTTAATTGTTCTGACCTAGGCTACCTGAGAAAGCACAAATCACAATCTTAGTCCCCCAAACCCTCTTTTATTTATACGACTGTAAATTATGGTCATTAACAGTCTGCAAGGCTTCACAAACAGCCTGTGAAAGTTCTAACAGATGTCTGCTCGAGGTGCCACAGTCTTTCAGGGGAATGTTGATAAATACCCACCTTATATCCCTTGGAATGCTATCAGAGTCCTAATTGCCAAATGCAGAACAAGGCCAAATTTAGCACAGAGTCAAACATAACTTTTCAAAGCTTGAACTGACCAGATGAACTAATTGCTTTCTGCAAAAGATCATATCTTGTTCACTCCTCTTTTATGTCTTATGGGAGGGGCCAATCATTTCAAAGCCTTACTCCCAAGGCCACCCTGTTTTCTTAATTGTTCTTGCCTTCTGGCAGTTCTGTGCATGCGCACATTTGGAACAGGCTCCCGCTGTTCTTCTGCCTCACTGATGACAGGCTCTGGAGGCTCCGGAAGCAGAAAATAGCTACCCCCAGAGAGGGCTTGGTCCCCTCTCTGCCTCCGACGCAGAGCCCTCGTTCAAGCCTTCCCCAGACTCCAGGACTGGCCCATGTTCCTCCCCAACCTCTTCACTGTCAGAATCTGCTGCCAGTTCTGCTGGCTGTTGGTGGGCCACAACATTATTCAGTAGTACTTATACCATGAAATATGAGTCACTCTTAACAGTAAATACCATGATAATGATGAACTACAGAAACCGTAGCAGAAATTAAGTTCCCTTTAACCTACTTATTGTTAGTCAAGACAATTAAAGATGAAGGGAAGGGTTACTTGTCCAACTTTCTGAAATACTTTATGGACAATCAGAGAATCCAGTTTGGCATATTTGTAAAGGAGTTGTATGTTGATACAATTAACATGGATGCAGCACTGACATATATGCCTTTCTCAAGGACAATTTTAAGCACCATACCAACCATTTCCTTTAATTTTGCTCATTGAAAGTCATATGGGTTCTGCTTCATAAAAGACTTCCTATTCATAGAGACACCTAGAAATGGCCACATAGCTCTCAATTGAATTAAATCTTGCTTGAAACATGTGACCCTGCCTTCCACTTTTTATTGGTTTCCAGCTTAGATCTCATGAGTTCAGGACCTAGAAACAGCCACAGTGTCTGTCCTGCAGCTAACTAATTTATATAGTGATTGAATTAGAACCTGTTCCCATTTAATGAAATCAGTGTTATGAATATTTGGTAAACAGGGAACAGTGTAAAAGAAAGAAATGGCCCTTGAATAAGTAGATTTTTCACTGGACTGAAGTTATTGCTCTCAGTTTTCCCAGAAGAATTGCTTTCCTTACCCTACTATTTAATTAGAAATGGGAAGGTTAATCGAAAGATCTTTGTTTAATTTCCCATTTTCCTGTGATCCAATGATAATAAAAATGTATATATTAGAACAGATTCTACAGGTAATCTTGGCTCACAAATACTTCTGAAAACACAGATTTTCATTTATTGTTCTGTGCATAGTAGAGGAATTTATACAATCTCAAAGTATGTTCCTTGGTTCCATTCCTCCTCTATATGTGCAACCCACTTAACATCTATTTATTGGAAAATGAATGGCTACTAATTGCTCTTAAACTTAAACACACCCAAAGTTTGGATTCATTTAGGGGGGTCACTTTTAAACTGCTGTACAGAGATTTATAAAATTGGAGGGGAGGGGATATTTTTATTTGTTTTTTTTTTATAACACAGCTCCTGTGTTTTAAATATACTTCACATAAAAAGATTCAACAGTTTCATTTTTTTCCCTGCTGAAAGATAATAATATTTTAAAGTAGAAAATAAATTTCTTGCAGAAAAAAATGTAAGTCTTGAGAGTAAAGGTAAAGGTTCATCTCACACATATGTGCTAGTCATTTCTGACTCTAGGAGGTGGTGTTCATTTCCATTTCAAAGCCGAAGAGCCAGCATTGTCCAAAGACGTTCTCCGTGGTCATGAGACTGGCATTACTAAATGCCAAAGGTGCATGAAACGCTGTTACCTTCCCACCAAAGGTGGTTCCTATTTTTCTACTTGCATTTCTTATGTGCTTTCAAACTGCTAGGTTGGCAGAAGCTGGGACTAGTAATGGGAACTCACACCATTATGCGGCGCTAGGGATTCAAACTGCTGAACTGCCTACCTTTCTGATCGACAAGCTCAGCATCTTAGCCACTGAGCCACCATGTCCCTTATCTTGAGAGTAGTATTCGTTAAAAATATAAAAGCCTCCCGTAGGTCAAGCTCAAGTTCCAAGTGGATATGGCAAAAATAGGGGACTTCTTTGCAGTATTTTCAGTCTCGCTTCCTGGGGTCCTTCTATCCAAATCTTAGCCTGCTTTAATCTTCTTTTCAACTACAGCCAACAGAACCAATGCAGAGAGAAGCAATATTTCAGTGGGTGGTAGAGTACTGCTAGTTCTATCACTGTTCTAAAGCATTCTTCTCTGTGTTCAGAAGTGCCTGCTTCTGCTTCTTTCTTTCACGTTGTATGAAACATTATGTGCTTATGAAAGTTGTTCTGGATATTAGAGTTTTACTCCTACACAGGGTAGAGTGACCTGCCAGTGACAGTCCCAACAAGCTTCTGCTGCACTAGCATTTATTCAGAATGTTGACGTGAAAAGATATAGTCTGAAATTTGCTAAAGGGAAATGCCTTAACCTGGAATTTTAAAATGAGATAGCAGGGGAGGAAGAATAGCTTGACCACCTTCTGTTTCTTAAAACATGTGCCATCCTCGTGGAAGGGCCACGTTCATTTATGGTGGTCAAAAATCAAGAAGAGTCTGGTAGCATCTTTTCAGAATAGCAAAAATTATTTAAAAACAAGTTTTAACTTATTTCTTAGTCTAAAAACATGCTACAAGACACTCTTGATTTTTGGGAAACTATGAAAATAAAAATTAATAAAAAAAAGAAATTAGATTTCAATCAACAAGTGCAAGATGAAAAAGTTATGAAAATAGTTGACATGAAATTCATTTGTTCTCTAGTTACTGTAGCTTGTGGGAGTTGATTTAAAAGAAAACATGTAAAACATCACTGCTTATCCAAAGAAGTCACTTTTATGCAGGCTGTGTTAAGGGCAGACAAAATAACCTCTGTTAGGACACCCAAAATATAGAATTAAATTTCACTAAAGTTAGATAGGCTCCCAAATTTATTTCATTAGTGAACATAATAATTATACTTTAAAATTCTGGCTTTAAATTCAAATAGATGACTATTTACTAAGTCTGCATTACTATTACTATTAATCTTCTCATCATTCCTATCACCATCTCCTCCCACTTATGACTGTAACTTTGTTGCTTGTATACTTACGATTTATATTGATTGTTTACTAGTATGATTTGATTGCTTATTTGTACCAGATGTGGGTTGCTCCCGGTTCAGCCCGGTTCGGTGGGAAGCTCCGCCCACCTGCCTGGATGCTTATGTACATGCACAGAAGCTTCTGCACATGTGCAGAAGTAGCACGCATGCGAGCACATGAGCATGAGCAAACCAGTAGCGCCGGGATTTGCAACCCACCTCTGATTTATACCCTATGACTATCATTAAGTGTTGTACCTTATGATTTGTGACAAATTTATCTTTTCTTTTATGTACACTGACAGCATATGCACCAGAGACAAATTCCTTGTGTATCCAATCACACTTGGCCAATAAAGAATTCTATTCTATTCTATTCTATTTGTGCAATTATCAGGAATCAAACATAGTCAAGCACCTAGTCCCACAAAACCAATGCCACTAAGTTATGAAAGTCATTCCTGAATGAATAATAACATTTGGATCATACATACTTTTCCATATGGAGTACAGGAAGTTTCAGGTTGGGTAAGTCCACAGGTGGAGGATGCCTTCAAATAATGGATTCTTCCTATAAGAAGATCCTGCACAGGTGGATAGCAGGCCCCATGCAGACAGGTTCTTTGTGCAACCAGGAGGTGTGAAGAAGCTAGAAAGAAATTCAGAAATTGACTTTAACAAAGCAATCATTAAGAGAAAAGAGGAGTGAAGCACTGCCCTTTTTTGTGACAAGTGAAGCTTCTATATTGAGTAGCTTAAAAAAAGCAATGCAAAATAACATAATAGCTTTCAAGTTAAGTGACTGATTACAGAATTAAGGAACTTCTGCTTTGAATTTCACTTCTACCATAAACTAGCTATTAAATAGCCATAAGAAAGTCATTGAGACCATAATTCTCTGTGTATATCAGCCTAGAAGTAAGAACCCCGTGGAGCTTCCTACTGTTAGCCTCAACTTGCTAAGTTGTAATGTGTAGCTAATTCTATGGCTTTACCTTATAGCACTGTCATAAAGATTAGAGAAACCATATATGCTAAACAATCCAATAGTTGTAAAAGCAGTAAAGATCTGCTAAATATTATTCACCCATCCAACAAATGACTTAATTTTCTCCTATTACAGACACCAACAACATGCAATGTTATCTCATTAATTCTCAAATGCCCTTTTCAGAAAATAGTGCAAAAGACACACAGACCTAGAAAACATAAAAGAAATCATTTGAATCTGTGAACTAGAACTATTATTTAAAAATGTTCTTTATTGTGACATATTTGCTAAAAACATATGGCATGCAGACAGGTTATCCTGTCTGCATGCCACAACTCCCCTTAAGAAATATACTGGTCCCACTATATTGGATAAGGTGGTTCACTCCATGTCCTCACTCTTAAATATTGTCATCTAGTGGGAGCTAGGAAGCCAATCATTTATGTAGCTGGATCAACCATCTAAAACAGCTTCTTCCCGGTATGGGGAGGACCCCTACACTCCTTACAGTCTGGAAGGCCCTGAAGACCTGAATTTTCCCTCAGGTGCTGCACCAGGAGGGAAGGAGGGCCCCGTGATCGGATTGTTCTTCGTAGCTTGAAAGCTTTTTATTATTATTTTAATAATAATATATTTTTATTTTTCCAGTTGTTGTTAGCCAGTTATTTTATTTAACATGTGCACTCTACAAAGCTTGTGTCAGGCCCCTGCCCAAAAACAACACAATGAAATCCAACTGAATTGATATGCTTGTACCTAATGGACAAATCTTGCCAAACTAAACTTCCCTTCTAACCTACTACATATACCCTGAGAGATTCTGGGATGTGTGTGGCTATCCTGAATCTCTTCTTCTCTTCCCTCCATTCATCTCAGGACTGTAAAGTCTCTTAATTTAAGCTTCTCTTTGGAATGTACTATTTCTTCCCTGGGAAACCATGGTGCTCATGGTCAGGACACACACATGCACAAACACAAACATGCACACACACGCACACACACACATTCCTTCTCCAGATGCACATTCCATCACACCTTGAAATAATCTGTGTGTTCCGGTGTTCTCTGCATTACCCCATTATGCTCTCCACAAAAGAAAAGTTGAATATAGACTAATTATTCAGTATAAACAGATCCAAAGCAGGTCTCTTGAGGTCAACCAGTATTAATAGGAGATATTAACTATTGCCTGGATCTTCCTTATCATCCATCTAATATTTTTCACTTGCATGCATAGAAAACACTTACCTAGAAGAAGGAATATCCACATCATGATGGTATTCACAACATTCAAAAGTTACCTTAAATGGACATAAAACATATTCAATGAAAAAAGTGATAACATGGATATGGCAAATTATCAGCCCTTCTTTAGTATTGCTTGTAATGTTGTTGTATATAATTACAAACTGTCCTAAGAAGAGAAAGTATTGATGAAAGTGATTATAGGTAGATCTTAACTTGTGACTGTCCAAAGTTACAACAGATCCAAGAAAGGGGATGTACCACCTGGATTCAAAATTCTGGCAGTCATGTTTCCCCACCCCCATACTCTGGGATCAGGTGACTTGCATGTTGAGCACTTAGCAACCAGAGCAATAGAGATAAACTACCAAATCTAAACAGGGAAAAAATCAAGCATACACAATAAAACCATGATCACCACTTTCAACCCTGCTCCCCAGATCCTATATACAGTAATATGATTCATTCATTCATTAATAAACAGGTAGCTGATCATTGGTGAGGAATCCAATAGCATAAGCAGAACAACAATCTGGGAGCCCGGTAAGAAATAAAAGGGAAGATATATACATACATACATACATACATACATACATACATACATACATACATACATACATACATATATATATATATATATATATTTAATGGGAAAGATAAGCAGTGGAGATGCAATATGCTCTCTCTTGTTCATATAGAAGATGAAACATGGCTATACTGAGGCATGGTTCGCCATGAATTTTCATCAAAAGTAATACACTTAAATATCATTGGCTTAACATTGACTCTGAAAACTCTGATCAATTCTGGAATTGTTTTTTTTTTTTTTACTAACAGCACAGATGTCAAGAGAATGATAAGAATATAGCTAGGCATAAATGTCTTTAATCCATTGCATTTTTACGTAAACTTATGGTTGACTAATCCATGGTCCAGTGAAAAATCACATGCTATCTTAGATGATATTTTTATATACATCTCATACAAAACCAGTCCATAAATACACACAGTCTAGTCCATGCAGTTGCCAGGAATCAACACTGACACAAAGGCATAAAAAATAAAAATAAGAAATAGCCTTTCAGTCTTCCTAGTCAAAGAGAAAAAAACAATTCTAGAACATTATTTTCATGTGTGTCCTCTATCTCTTACCATTTTTTCTCTATTAAACTTTTGCCCATTTATTTCAAATGGGGTGGGATTCTTACAAACATAGCGCTTTCTTCAGAGTATTCATCATTTTCAAAGCATTAATCAACTGGAAAGCACTAAGCAGTAATCAAGATTTAATCTATTCTTTCCAAGAGCAAACAGTACTAAACTTCTGACTTTGAAAAATCTGATTACTCAGAGAGATTTTTTCTACCTTTGAAACACCTGGTATAAGAACAAGATCAAGCAGAACACATTGAAAATTAACTTTCTAAAGCGACCAGGAAGCTTTTTAAAACTTTAACCAGATCATGTGCTTTAATTCCTACTTTTTAGTTCTTTTAAAAAAATATCTGTTTCACTCTGGGTAATGGCATCTCCTTTATCTTTCTCAAAAGCTGAAAGTCTTTTAAGATGAAAGATTCCAAACCAATGAAACCAATGAATGTTGTTGCCAAATCCTTATAACCACCAATCAGTAGCCTTTTAGATGTTCATCAATAAACTCCCAGCTAAGATTCAGAAATACTTTACTCCCAAAGCTTGCTAGAAGGGGTTATTTACAGTTACCAACATTGTGCTATATAAAACATACCTGCTTTATACTGTCTTTTTCCTTCTCTTTTGTGAATGGGTTAACTGGAATCCGTTGCCTGTCTTCTTTAACTGTAGACTTTTACTCTCCGTTTTAAACACATCTTACCTGGTGATGTAAATTCCTGTGGGTGTAGTAATAATGATATAAGGAGTGATTCAAGAACCTTTTCAGACAGACACACCCAAGTACTGTAAAATTCATTATAGAGCCTAGACAATGAACTTGTGTTAGCTCACTGTAATGTGAAAGAAGAGATCATTGTGATTATACATTCAAGAAAACCCATTTCAATCACTTTGCAAACACTGGGAGAGCAGTTTTGATATTGTTTCATTGCATATAGCAGATAAAGCCAATAGTCAAAAGAAATATTTTCACTGAGTGAAATAGGTAAGCAAAGGAAACAGAAAGAAATGGAAAAACAGAATGTGATCTTTTCATAGAGGGATATACACAAGGAAAACAATTCATAACCTGGGCACCTTTCAGATATCCAGGAATAAAAAAAATACAGTATATATACAATACATTTATATATTAGTAGAATTCTCATTCATATGACCAGTTTTCAAACAAAAGATATGATCAAATAAAATAAAATGCAGCAATTACACTGCTACTCCATGCATATTATATAGCTTAATCTCATACATCCTTTAGGATAGGAACTAGGTATAGCTATAGATACACCAATAGCTATAAGTATAGACATAAACAATACCTCCCATACTGAAGTTTGCATATCTATGGCTTTCACAGATATCACTACTGATAAGAGAAACTACTGAAGAGATGAGCACACTATTTACAGAAATGAAGCTTTAATCAAATTGATGTCTTCCAACTGAACTTGAACTAACTTCCACATTCATTAACCACTATGGACCTTTATGGGAACTGGTCTAAACAGCAATCAAAGTAGAAGTCCACTATTTTTTAACAGCATCGAGTTGCAGAACTAATCAGCTAATGTCTATTTCAAACAGCATCAGCAATGGACACTAGTTTCGAAATGGTGAGTCCAAAGGAATAGAAATGTAGTTTGGATTCCCAGGAGTGAGGCATAGATGGCAATGCTATGAGCACCTTTTTGCTTGCCTTGTATCTCCTACTATGCTGCTGACTATAGAATTATAACTATAACTAGCTATAGTGATAAATATAATGAGGACCCAGATAATTTGGGGCAATATGCTGACTCTATAAAACCTCTCAGAGAGGACTGTAAAGCACTGTGAAGCAGTATATATGTCTAAGTGCTATTGCTATAACAATTGGATTCACACTACATGCTAAGAGTCCTAATATGATTTGTTTGATTTTTTATTTATTATGTTGCATGAATCCTTGGTTAAAGAAACAATGGTTAGTACAGATGAACCAGCTACACCTTTATTAATATTGCAATTCTTAAAATGAAGATATATACCTTAGTTGCTTGGAGGGAAATCACAAAATCAGTTTGTGTCCTTAGGCGTATAAAATCTGAAGGATTATCTGGGGATTTTCTCCATTCTTGGGTGTGTCAAGAATGCTTGATAAATGGGTAGAGATCCTGGGTGTGCCTGCTTTTGTACTGCTTGCTCACACTCCAATTACTCATGCTTTGATGCCAACTTTTTCTCTGTGGAATCTTGACTCAACAAATCACCTTGCAGGCAACAGCTCTCAGCATGCCGAAAGAAGATTAACAAAACTAGCAAAAAACAAAATAATGAGGACATCTAAAAAAAGCATTACGCTAAAAAATAATTCCATAAAGAAATAAATCCAAATAGTATAGTCAAATACCAGTAGCAAATAAATTTTCCTTTCTTCCTTCTAAATTGCCATACAGGATACAGAATTATAGGAAGGAAAAAGCAACTAAACAGATTATTTAGAATAGAATAGAATTCTTTGTGGCCAAGTGTGATTGGACACTCAAAGAATTTGTCTTTGGTGCATATGCTCTCAGTGTACATAAAGAAAAATAAAATAGAATACATTCATCAAGAATCAAGATACAATGTCATAAGGAATCAAATTATACTAGGAAACAAATAAAACAATATAAATTGTTTAAAGATATGGTTATAGTTATATGTGGGAAGAGATATGTACTAGGAAAGAAGAGAAGAATAATAGTAATACAGTCTTAGGTAATATGACAGAGTTGTGGGAATTAGTTGTTTAGCAGAGTGATGGCATTCAGGAAAAAAATATCCTTGAGTCTGTTTGTTCTGGTGTGCAGTGCCCTATAGCATCGTTTTGAGGGTAGAAGTTGAAACACTTTATGTCCAGGATGTGAGGGGTCTGTAATTATTTTCACAGCCCTCTTTTTGACTCATGCAATATACAGGTAATATACCTGTGATTGATCACTGAACATCTCTCATTCAGTCTACCATCTCATTATCTATCATTGTCTATCATTACCTTGAGCCCACTTGAGCTAAAGTGTTATAGTGTCCAGCTAGCAAATAAGAACTGGTGAGAATTGTAATACTACAATCCACCTTAATAGCACTGAGGTTCAGGGCTACATGCAACAGACAAAAGCCTTAAATTGCCATTTTTAATGTACTAGAAGGATTATTAATTGAATGAATACCTATAATATTAACTGTACAAAGTTAATTATTTTTATTTATAACAAAATATAACAGAATAACGCCATTGGAAGGGACTTTGGAGGTATTCTAATCCAACGCTCTGATCAAGCAGGAGACCCTGCTTCAGAGAAATGAGTGTCCAATCTCTTCTTTAAAACCTCCAGTGTTACAACACCACAACTTCCGAAAGCAAGCTGTTCTAGTTGACTTCTTTCCTTGATTAGTTTCTACCCATTGCCTCTTGTTTTGTCTTCTGATGCTTAGCAAAATAGGTTGAGCCTTCTCTTCTTTGTGACAGCCCCTCAAATATTAGAAGACTGCTATCAGCCCCTAGTCTCTCTTTTCACTAGACTAGAAATACCCAACTTCTGCAACCATTCTTCTGTTTTAGTCTTCAGCCTCCTAATCGGTTTTGTTGCTCTTCTCTGCACTTTTTCCAGAGTCTTAACATCTTTTTTAAATTGTGGCAGCAAAAATCGGATGCAGTATCCAAGTGGGGTCTTACCAAGGTATTATAAAATGGTACTAACAGTTAACATGATCTTGATTCTATTCCAGATGTGGGTTGCTGCCTGTTTGGCCTGGTTCGGCCAAACCGGTAGTGGCCCACTGCAGCTGAGAGTGAACCTGTATGGTGGATCTTTTGGCCTGCCCACCCACCGGCCCACCCACCCACTCATGCTCTAAACCTGTTTTTATGGCAAACAGGCAAATTGTGCACGCGCCTGCACGGGCCCCAACAATCAGCTGGTTGTCACAGGGGCAGTGGATTGTACACACATGCAGGTATGAATGGAACACATGTGCGCATGATCAGCGAACCGGTAGTGATGGTAAGTGCAACGCACCACTGTTCTATTCCTCTGTTAATGAATCCTAGGATTCATTGGCCATTGGCTTTTTTGGTGGTGGCTGCACACTGCTGGCTCTGTGTGATGATTATCCATTAGGACTCCAAGAACATCTTGCAGTTACTGCTATTGAGACAGGTTCCACCTATTTTATACCTGTGAATTTAGTTTTTCTTATCTAAGTGTAAAACCTTACTTTTCTCACCATTGAATCTCATTTTTTAGGTAGGATCCACTAGTCAAATCTGTCAAGATCCATCTGAATCTTGAGCCTATCTTCTGGGGTGGTGGCTATTCCTGCCAGCTTGGTGTCATCTGCAAATTTGATGTTCTTTTTCTATACCCTCATCTAAATTGTTTGTGTACTGGGCCTAAAACAAAAGCTTGAGGAATCCCACTGCTTACTTCCCTCCATATAGATGGAGGGATTAAGGATTATACATTAAGTGTGGTTTGTTATCCAATTATGAATCCATCTAATGGTGATGCCGTCTATCATACATTTTTCCAACTTACTAAGTAGATTGTGATATACTTTGTCAAATTCCGTATTGAAATCCAAGTATACTATGTCTGCAGCATTTTGCTGGTCCACTAATTGAGTCACTTTGACAAAGAATAAAATAAAATTTGTTTGGCATCTGTTTTTGACAAACCCATGTTGGTTGATGGTTATAACTTTGCTGACTTCTAGGTATTTACAGATCTATTGTTTGGTTATCTTTTCCAGGATATTCCCAGAAATTGATGTCAGGCTGATTGGTGTGTAGTTACCTGGATCCTCCCGCCCTCCACTTTTTTTTTAAGATTAGGACCACATCAGCTCTTTTCCTGGCCTCTGGTAGTTCTCCAGTACTCCAGGATCTTTGAAATATATGGTTCAATGATTCCGAGAACACATCTGCCAGTTCCTTCAGAACTCTGGGATATAATCCCTCTGGTCCTTGTTTAAATTTAAATTATATGAAATTAATTAAATTAAACTTGATTTAAATTAAATGTTATTAAATTTGTAAATTTAATTTGTTCTGGCCCCAATCAAGTGTTTGTTGTTCTTCTGGTCTATTGCTGGTAACATTGCAGACCATTTAAAGGCCTACTCTGCTAACAATTCCAAAATATATCTCTGCTCTATTTGAATAAGGGGGAGGGGAAGCACAGTTCTTACTTGTCCTAGTAACAGCAGAACCAAGTAATCCTTGGGACCAAAAAGGCAAGAAAGATGACGGGGAAAATGTATATAATTTGTAAAGACAAGGATTCGATTTGATGGGTAGATTAAAATGCCAAATCCAGTCTATAATAATAAAGCCCTATAGTCTCCCGGAATGGGAATCATGAGCTTGAAAGAGTTTGCACCAAATGCTTCTAAAGTGGAGGTAGACCTCTTGGAATAATACATGGATTGATCATTCTGGGATGTCCAAAAATGGAAAAGCTGATTACAATGTGTTCCTGCATGATGGGAAATGAATTGAAGACTAATTGGAAAGACCATGCCAAAGCAGAGCTCTGATTTAATTTACACGGGGATTCCCAATATCCTTTCAACTTGATTCATCACTGATGGTTCCCAGATTGTTTTGTTTTATTTGCAGAGTTTCAAATCTGCTGTCAATTTCATATCCAAGAAGTTCAAACAGTTACTGTGAAGATGGTCTTGAAAAGAATACACAAGCCATCTCCATGCTCTGCTGTTCTTGAATTGATTGGGAACCGGGCAGATGGACAGAAGGGTTTTGTTTGTTTTTGTTAAGTTTAATGGTGGAATAATGAAAAGCTGAGAGGGCCCTTGGCAACATCCTTTTGCCTTCAAATACCTACAAAATTTGAAATTCAGGGCAGACTAAAGAAGGTTTTCTGGCTCCTGCTACTCTTCCACCCAGAATATGAACCAAAATATGTGTTCTGTCTCTCTTTATCTCTTTTAACTGCTTTTATTATAATACCAGAAGAATTCTGATGATATTTAGAAACTGAATGAAAGTTCCAAAGTTGAGAAAAGGATACATACAAGTCTACAGGCTTTAACTGAAACTTAATCATAGAATATCTACAACAACTTCCTTGATTTGTGAAAGGGTGTTGACTTGAAACATATTGAAAAAACTGTAATAGCAATCGGTTCTTTGTATAGTAAATTTCCTTTAAAATGTGCTTGCATCTGATGTCAGAACACAAAGAAAAAGCCATTGCCACCTCACAGTGCATATTTCATCATTGGTGAATTATCAGTTTGTATTGGATGCTTCTGTTCCAAAAGTATTTTTGCTTGTAAGCTAGCCCCAATGCAAAATTCAGGACAAAAATTGCAATATACATTCTGATCGACTCTTTTGCACTGTCACATTATCCATTGTAGTTCCCTTAGCACTTCTAGCATGCAACATTGCTGTGCATTCTTAGCTTCCTAATATCATTTTTGCTGTTGTATCTTATCTGTGTTGAAAAAATATAATCCTCTTTCCCAGACAGCTGACCTCAGTCTGGCCTATTGCAGGTCAGACGACCAAGGTGTAGAAATATGAGTCTACTCATGAGGGTTATTACTGCCTTGCTTAAGTCAGACTAGAAAGGAGGAGCATTCTGAGCTCATCACTATGGTGCCTTTTTTTTTAACTTAGCAAACAGAACTGTTTCCTGTTTGGAATTATTGACTAATATTCAGTTTGACAGCTGCACGTAGCTATTTGAATCCAAGCATCTTCTGCTTAGACAGCATTTCTTTTAATGAAAAAGAATGCTCAAATATAAAAATGATCCAAGGTTGGACAATAGAAAGGAAATACAGCTCTGAAAAGAATGTGTGAAAATATATTTGCAGTTTCTTTCATAATGCAAAATAGAGTTCAAGAGCTGCAAAGAAACTATATGTTCCAGAACTATATGTTCAAGTCCATTATTATTATTATTATGTTGCACCTTCACGTTAGTGCTGATTCGTAGAGATGCCCTGCACAGTTGCCTACAATTTTCTTTGAAGGTTTTGCAGAAGGTTTGTCATTGCTAACTTTCTAAGGCAGAGGGGGAGAGGGAGGGAGGGAGGGGGAGGGAGGGAGGGAGGGAGAGAGAGAGAGAGAGAGAGAGACAGAGACAGAGACAGAGACAGAGACACACTAGCCCAGTCACCCAGCTGGGTTTGTGCTAAAGTGGAACTAAAATTCACAGTCTCACTTTAGTCACTAAGGCTGGCCCTCTGATTCAGTCTATAAGGTTTTTTTAAAAAAAAATATGTAGACAAGACTTTAAAGTTAAACAGTACAACGTTTCCATGATAGGTAATGTACTTAGGCCTACTGAACTATAAGCAGTAAGCATTGACTAGCTCTGTCTGTCAATGAGAGGAATACCTTCCATCATTTACAATTGTAAGATATGATCCTAGATTTTGCAGAAAAGAAAAATGGAGAGGGAAAGACGTCTCTTCCTCACCCCACTCCAAAATTTGCAGGTATATCTGGAATTTTTAACATTAGAAAATTGAACTGATTCTAACTGTTCTAGATCAGATCTTTTTTCATAGAATTTGCCCTATGGGGCTCAGAAATGGTAAATGCTAACTGACACCCAGCTAAAGTTAAAATAATTGATTGTTTGATGTAGATAGCACACATTGATCAAAACAGTGTCAAGGCTTATATGATCTCCGCTCAGACAAGTAGCAGAATCAAGCACTGTCTTACATAGTGATAGCAAGCTACATTTTCTTCGTTCTCCTACCTTCTAGTTTTGTGGTGCTGGTAAAGTTCCACATCCATGAATTCCACATTTGGCATGTCAGTTCAGGGACTGACATGACCTTATCACTTCTTCCTTGCCAGAAAGAATAATAGAGGGCTTCTTATGAGTCCTACAACTCCTAAAAGTATAGAATCCTGATATAAAAGGAGCATTATATGAGTTGGACAAAGTCTGATATCTCCTTTTTTTGTATCTCATAGATCAGTGATGGCGAACCTATGGCACGCGTGCCACAGGTGGCACACGGAGCCATTTGTCAGGGCAGCTGAGTTTACCCTTTTTTAAAGCCATTTTTCGCCCTCCCCAGGCTCCAGAGGCTTTATAGGAGCCTGGAGAGGGCGAAAAGAGCCTCCCACGCCCCAGGCCCCCTGGAGGCTGTCCAGAGGCTTCATGAGGTTCTCTGAAGCCTCCAGAGCACACAAAATCAGCCCTATGGCCAAATCAGAAGTTCGGGAATGGACTTCTGGTTTGCTCGGAGGGTCACTGAAGGTCCCTGAAGCCTTCGGAGAGCTTAAAACGACCCTCTGAGTAAACCGTAAGACACTTCTGGTTTGCTTGGAGGGTTGTTTTGACTGCTCCAGAGGCTTCAGAGGCCTCCTGAAGATCCCTGAAGCCTCCGGAAGGCTTTTGGGGAGTGGGGAAGGCTGTTTTCGCCCTCCCCAGGATTTATAGGAGAGCAAAAAAAGCATGTAAAAAATGGGGGAAGTGCCTGTAGTGTGTGCATGCACACTGCGGGTCGCACATTGCATTATGGGTGTGGCATACCTGCACACGACCCCCCTGCACTCCCCCCACTTATGGCACGTGAGCCAAAAAAGGTTCGCCATCGCTGTCATAGATCTTTTGACTGCATATTTTTTTGCTGTATTGCATGACATGTTGATGCCCTCTTCCAAAAATGAAAAGCAAAGTGTTAATGCAAGAAATAGTACTGGGCTTAAACCAAAAAAGGAACTGTTCTTCCTAATGCTTGAAGATCCCCTCCTAAATCTGTTGAGAGGAGCCCAATAGTTTCCTTCTTTGTTGTTTCACAAATTTTGAGAATCGAACTCTGCTGAACTTCAACAGATAGATTGTACAGTAACTTCATTAACCTCTGCTTACATTTCTGCTATGAACTACAAAGGGAACAATGGAAATGGAAAAGCAGCCAGCATCTAATAGGATCTTCTTGAATTGGTGCATTCCAGATATAAAACCTACAATCACTATCACTCATAGTTAGAGATGGTTGATGGCAGTGGTGAGTTATGACCGATATGCCCCAATACGGGCTTACCGGTGCCTGCCAGGAGCACCAAGTACCATTCTGGTATGGTGCTCTGGAGGGCCCACCCGCCTACCCACCATCCTTACCTGTATATGAGCTTTTGGGGGCTTCCGCACAGATACACGGAGCATACAGTGCCTGCGCAATGCTTTGGCTGAGCAGCTGGAGCATTGCAGAGGCGTTGCAGAGTGTCACAGATTGTAAGTATGCATGCTCGTGATGTGCATGTGATGCACATATTCATGTGGTGGATGCCGGGCCCCTTTGTACCGTACCGTTGCAACAGGACCCACAACCGACCACTGGTTGATGGGAAGAAACTGAAATCAAAAGATACCTTCATGGCATCAGCTTGAGGAAGTTTGGTCTACCCACTCTCTTGCCTGCTTCTCTGCTGAAATTTACCTGTAAGAGGATGAGAGGGAAAAACTCACTGATACTTCAGCACAAAATGAATAAAGGGAATTTTCTAATTTGGGGAACAAATACTTAAATATTGAATTCTGTCAAAGTACATTTTTTGATATTTACAGTTCTGTCCTATGCCAAGGTTATGTTTGTTTAAAACTACTCAATTGCAGTATGTTTTGATTCCTCTTCCTCCAGTACTTTCTCTCTAGCCACTTCTAGATTCATTGTCAACCCACACAGGGAATGGGGTAGGCTCATGTGTACCAACCTCCACATATTGATAAAGTTTTCAAGTGAGCACCATCATCTTTATCCACATTGCCTCTTAGCTAAAGATATGAAGCCTAGAAGAAAATGGGAAAAATTAAGTGAAACCATGTTTTTCCCCATTCTCCATTCATGGGTTCTTTTTAAAGGTGTCAGATATCCAGGAATTTTTGAAGAATGAATGTAGCAATTGGGGTCAGGGAGATGGGGGAAAGAAATTAATATCCTTCCTTTCACAATGTTTCCCACTATTTTTCCAGTCTTTTGTTCATCCAGTGGTGGCTTCTAATATCAAGAGGATGGCATAATTTCCCTCTCACTCAAAACTTTCTTTAAATTCCTCAAACTACACTCATTAAAACATTTCTCACCACCACTAGATTCAGAGAGCTACCAACCAGCCCCAAAGGCTGTGAATCTCAGTATGGTTTATTGACATTGCAATACCTGGTGATGCACAAATTGAAGATAAACAGCAAGAAAAAAAATCACAAAATACCAAGCCTTGCAAATTGAAGTTGAGCGACTGTGGAAAAAGAAATCATGTATTGTCCCAATTGGAATTGGAGCCCTTGGAGCAATACCTAAAGGGCTACCTCACTATTTGAAAATTCTAAATTTACCTGACTTGAAAATTCTGACTCTACAAAAAACCACCCTACTTGGAACAACCTACATCCTCCGACGTTACCTTAACAGTTCCTAGGTCCTTGGTTAGGACTCGAGCTGTTGAGCTACCAACCAGCCCCAAAGGCTGTGAATCTCACCAAAGATTAACCACACAACAACAATAATCACAATCATAATCATAATCATCACATGTCATTGTTGTTTCCCAATTTCCTCCCAATTGCACTAAGAGCTAGCATTTCCTGGATCAGGATTCTGCCGCCTTTATTATGTAATCTCAAATCCATGCCAACAATCATCAGACCATTTACTTCTAAAAACCAAAGTCCGCATGCTGATGGCCTTTGCCCGTACTGAAACCATGTGGAACCAGGCGATGTGGCAATGGTCTCTTCTGCCTTGTCAGTACAAGGGTAAAAATAACACTGTGCAATATTTGGGAAGCATTGCTGTCTGTCTGGCAGAAAGCAAGGCTGCTCTGCATAGCTAATGCTAATTCTGGTAACATTGGGAAGAGTAGCATCAATTACTTTTGAAACTCCAATATAGAAGTATTTTGAACCTTAGCAGCAGAAAAGATTGCAATTGGTTTTTTTAAAAAAAAATCTCAAATACATGCCAATTTCCATTTAAATTAAATTAAAAGCAATTTTATTCATTTTGTTTCAAAGAAATAGCTGCACAACTATATATGGATCAGATATATAGCAGATACCATTCTTCGCTTGAACCTATACATACATTCAGATTTGCAAGGGAGTCCAATTTCTGCAAGGGAAATTTTATACTAAAGTCGTGTTTAAGTAATCTAATTAATATGCATTCCATGAGATGAACAATGAAAAAAATAGGAAGCAACAAGGCCAACATGGTGGTTCTAATTATGATGAACTAGGAGAACAGTTTTTAGGATGATCCATAAACTGAGATTTCCTTTAATCATTTTTTCTGTTCATTTTCATTGCTTGAACTGTACTTGACCAGAACTTTGAATTGCAAAGTACCATATGTAGTATTACAGTATACCTTGATATTGGTCAAAACTGGATTTTCACCATATAAAACCATTATAACTGAAACATCATTTTCTTAGAAATTTTAGAAATCATGTTGGGATCAGTCAGATGTTGACATTGCATCTTTCCCATGTATTTGTGTAAAGCTATTAGCCTTCTGGGCCCAAAGAAAGTCTGACTTGGATAAATGCTGCAGCAATTTTTGTCTTGCTCAAACAATTGTTAAATCACCTGACTCCTAGTGGTCAAAAACTTTGCATAGTCCTGACATCAGATGGAGTAGCATCTTATCCACCCAAATGCTTAAGTAAAGTCCAACATTTTACTTTATACAGGTTTTCATTCACAAATTATCCCATATATTTATTGCTATCATTCTGCACTACCATCCTTGATGTCTTCTTTTAATTGTTTGCAGATATATTTGTCATTTTCATTTTTAAAAAATCCATTCCAATATATTTTTCCAATGTGTGTTTTTTTTTGCAATATACAAAAGTATATTTCCTAAAGCTAAAAAACAATAGTCATGCTAAGGACTGATATTTCTAGTGTAAGTATAGGCCACTGTTCTGACCCCCAGCCTGTGAATAAACCAGAATGCAGGTTTGGCTGTTTGCCACTATTCAATTACTGAGATAATGAATCCTTTGGCTGAGGGCCCAGCCAACTCACATTCAATAGAGTAGCTCTGCAGAAAACCAAACAGTTCAAACGAAGTAACGCAGATAGTCCAAATGAACAGACACAGCTAGAATACATAGATTTTCTTAACTACTAATTCGAATGGTTGTTTCCTGCAAATGTCCCCTCCCAATGCCTCACCTATAATCTCTCTTGGAAGGGGACAATCAACAACCACCTGTGCTTAATCATCTTCTGTGAGTCTGCCTATGGAGTTACTACTTCCATTTCTCAGCCCTTCTCAATCTAGCATCGAGGACAAACTGCCTTTGATCCTCCCCACTGCTCTTGCCTCAGGTGCCTCCTGGTGGCCAACCTCTGGTCCCTGCTCTGAGTCTGAACCCTGCCCAGGGTCCTCCACATCATCCAGGACAGACTCATATGGTTCCTCGCTATCCGAGTCCATCAGCAGCTCAACCAGATCCTGCTGGGCCACAACAGGCCACCAATTGTTTTCTTGCAAAAAATCATGGTATCATCCTCCCAGCATATTTGCCGGCTGAAACAGTACTTCTACATGTCTTTTCCTGCTACACATCAAAAATAGTGTTTTCAGCCTTGTATTGATCAGGAGGTGCTGTCCAGTTCATCTCTTTGCATTGACTATTTTAGTTTAGTCTCTGTGTAACTTATCTCTGAAACTTTTTTTTAAAAAATCCTTTACAACAAAAGTGAACTTCCCTTTTTTAACCAGGTACCCTGGTTACCACTTGGGCTACACAGGAAATCTTGCAGAACTGTGGAAAAAAAAGTAACAGGTGCTTGCTTTCCTGGTGGAGATGGTAGGAAGTAGGTGGATTGACTAATCAAGGTCTATGATAAGTATGTCACAAAAGTGGGAAAAAGTTGAAATCTGGAAAGAGATTTCTTAAGCCAACCTCATTTCTAGTCAATTTAAGAATATGAGCCAAACAAACTGCTGGCAATCCAAAGCACCAAATTTAAGACTGGAAAAACTGAGAATTCCCAAAATTGATCCCTCCATCTGTATAGTTTGCCTGCACCTTCCCTGCAGCTCTGCATAAGCTAGATTTCCCCAAGTTGGATTTCAATTTATTGACTTAGCCACTGGCTATTCTTTGAATACTTAGGTTGGCTTCGGCATTAACTATTTCCTGGATACTTCACTATAAGAATTCTATGTTGTGGATAACAGCTGAGTAGCATGATACAATGACAGGTGCAGATATGTCTTGCTCTCTTGCTGATGTCCCTTTATGATTGCTGACAACTTAATCAGGATTAGTCACCAGTACTATGCTTCAGTTCGCAGAATATTTACAAACAATAAAGTTCAATAAGAAACTCAGCTGGGTCATAAAATTTTATAGCATGAAATCCTTAATGAAACAGCAAATCTCCAATCACCTATTGTAGTTGCTCTCCGTTGATGTTCCTGCAGACATGAGTTGCTGTAGACCATGTTGCAGCTATAAACATTAAGTAGGGGACACTTTCTTCACCACAATCTGTCTTTCTTTACAAAGGTAGTTGATAAAAACATGTGTGATTTATCCTCATCCATGAGTAGGGGAAAGGTAAATGCTCTTTGGAAATTTGCTTTAGCAATGGGTGACAGAGATTTTAGACAGTCATAGTAAATAACCAGGCAGGGTCTTCTGCTGAATAGAAGCTTATGGAATATGTGAACAAGTTCTGTATATTACATTATACATGAGTACCCCAAACTATAAAATTTTGCCTTTGCTTGGTATGTCATGGCTCACAGGGACATGTAAATTAATTAGAAATATGAAGAAGCATTATTATTTTCCAGGAGGGTATATTTGCATTTACCACTTCATGATTTTTTTTTAAAGTGGATCTTCACAATCTTTATGAAACTTTCCCAACTTGCTGTCTTTTGTTTCTACAGACTGAAGTCCAGCATGTCTGAAAGGCATAATGTTCTTACTTCATACAATGTGATGCAAATACAGAATTGTAATGTTAAAACCTTAAAGAACCAGCTATCTAAATTTATAGTCTTATAACAGCCTCAGTAACAGGATGATCCTATGATGTTTACTTACACGCAAGTTCTGATGTCAGTGGGACTCACCTTCAAGTCAATGTACATAGAATGAGAATTTTAGTCTTATGGATTACCAGTGCAACTGACTTTAAAATGAAGAAAGGTATAATTGCAACAACTCTGATGCAGCACTGCAAACACTCTTTTCCTAGTGAACATTGTCCTGAGATACTACAAATCTTTGATGGATTTTTTTTTCTTTTTGCATTCACGTAAATCCACAGCTTTCTAAGAGTTAACAGGAAAAATATCTACCACCCAGTGGAGGGTTCCTACCAGTTTGGACCAGTTCTCCCAAACTCGTAGTGCTGCCTTCAAACAGAGAGCGAACCGATTCCCTGTTCCTTTGAAAGTGGGCCTGCCTACCCGCCCCTGGATTACACTTACCTTTATTTCTGCTTCTGAAGTCCAACTGAACTGGAGCGGAAGATTGAATTGCCACTCCTCAGCTGTTTTCCTTTTATTCTGAGTTATTTTCATTCAATTGTGCGCATGCATGCAGTGTGTGTCTGGCGTGCACGCATGAAGGATGAATGCGCATGCAAAGCACGTGCTCAAAGAACTGGTAATAACATCAGTAGGAACCCACCACTGCTACAACCATATATCATCTCTCAATTTACAGCCAATAGCATTATTATTCTCTGACACGGTTTGCAAATTGTTAATAAAATACATCTCAGCTAGCTTGGTTTCTATAAAATCCAATAAACTATAACCACAATTACTGAGTTAACATAATATATTGTAGCAAAACCAGAAATGGAAGTATCTTTGTGAGATTTCAACCATCCAAACCGCTTTGGTATTGAAAAGTAACTGCAATACACACATGTAAAACACACAATAAATGTGTTATATGTGGCCAATCAAACCATCTCCTGTTGCCTCCTGGTAGCTCCTAGTGAAGCCTGTGGGACCTGGAAGGACTTGGCAGACACCGCATGAGTATAGAGCACTGGCAACCAAGGAAGGAAGATAAGATTTGCAGCCTCAGCGGAGCCGTTACTAGGTACCAGGTGCAACCAGTTTCTAAATCACTTCAGATTGTAATTATTTTAACAGCTAAAATAGATATTCAGAGCAAGATTTAAACTGGACCACCAAGAGAATGTTCTCATGGCCGGTGGAATGATTAACAGATAAGGAAAAATAATAATTATAAGATTTTTAAATGTATAATTTTAAAGCATATTAAGAGGTTAAGAATAAAGGTGTTTAAACAGATAAGTGGAACAATTTTTTTTTTGTTTTTTTTTTAACTTTTGTTCTGAGTTCAGTGGTAGGATTGAGCCAGTTCACACCACTTCAGGAGAACCAGTTGTTAACTTTCTGAGCAGTTTGGTGAACTGGTTGTTGGAAGAAATCATTAGGACAGAGAACCGGTTGTTAAATTATTTGAATCCCATCACTGCTTTGAATTAATTAAACAGTATCTATCTCCTTAGGGAAGGAAAATAATTAGTTTTATAAAAGGCAGAAAACATTTTGTGGACTTTTTACTGAAAATGGGCAAGAATGAATAGATGGTTTTGGGGTTTATTGAAAGGAACCATAAGATGTAATTTGGGAGGGTGGAAACAGTAATGATTATGTTTTAACTGATGCAACGAAAACCAAAAGTCATTTTTATAGACTTTTTAATTCCTTTTTCCTTGACTTTAACTTTTTCGTTTATCTTTTCAATAATTTTTATTTCTTCAAATCTCTTTCCATGGTTTTTTATTCTTCACATATAATTCTTTCTTAATAAAAATATATATTAAAAAAGAAATGAGGAAGTATAACTATCTAAATAACTGTGAAGATTTGATACTGAATTCTGAATTAAAATATATTACCAAAATGAAATGTCCTTTGTCAGAAGAAAGATGGCAAGCAGTTATAGATTATTGGTCCTTACATGCAGGCATATGTCTACTTCTCTGTGTGGATCCCACAGAAATTTATTTGAATAGGGAAGAAAGAACACTGTTTCTTTGCACAAATTAATCTTATGCTTATACACTGGGAATTTGAGAAGACCATTCTTCCACTAAAAACCATTTCAAGCAATTGTTGCCATTCTTGCTAAATTCTGAATGAGTCATCCAAACCCAATGTAACAAAAAGAACACATAGCAAAAGCTCTCACTTCCTCATAAGCATGTGCTTTCTCTGTAGTGAACAAATTCCAGAACTGAGCATTACTCACTAAGCAATGTATAAGGGAATCACTTCCAGTAATCTACTTTACAAATGGTATGAACTCTTGCTAAAGTTTCACTTCCATGGCTGTCAAACCATGACTTCCCCAGTGAGTTTTAGTAAGGACAGAAGAACTTTCTTAGAGAGCGCTTGCCTACCATTTCTCTGAAAAAGTATATTAATTTCACACATCTGTATATAAGGGCCAGTACCTTCCCTTTTTCTCCCCAGGTATCCAGTAACCTTTCAAAATAAAGATCTGACCAGATATAAAGAATACTTCTGAGGGTTTGAGAGCAACATATGTTTTTCTTTTAAGAAGAATGAGTAAAGCACTTCACTTCCAACTATTCCTCAGGATACTTGTCAGAAAAAAGAGGACTGACACAAATTGCCTGCTTTGAATAAGGGATAACTGGGAAGGGGGGGGGGCGGTAGAGGTAATCTTGAAAATAATTATTGGTAACAGACTTGGAAAGAGGTAGCAGTACAATACAATGAAATACAGGGGACTTCCGGGGCGGGACCTTGCTGATGGCGGTGGCTTAACGAGCTGCTCCCGGGTTCCTGGCTGCGTTATCTGCCTAAATACCTGGTAGATAAACTCATTCTTCAGGCAAAGAAGATGAGAGAGAGATCCAGCTGGCAAGAGCTTTTCTTTGAAGTTTGCAGCTTTTTTCTTTGCTGCGAATGGAAGGGGGGCCTACCGAAGGCTGAACCACACCTCTGAGCCAGGAACTTCTGCCGTAACCACCACGGCGCAAAGTAAGGAACCCCCGCTTAGGACAATTTTTGATATATCTATTTGAGATTAATACAAGCAGAGTCCGTACCCGAGAACTTTATCTGTCCCCCCCCCTTTTTTTAAAAAAAAAAAAAAAAGAAAGAGCTTTCTTTGTGCATTGGGTTTCTAAAAAAATAAGCTCCTAAAATGGCAGATGCCACATTCTTAACTGTCCGACAGAGAGAAAGATCAAAGGAACAGCCAGATGGCATTCTCTGACTAATTAGTTTTGTTTCTTTGAAGACTTACCAAGATTTTTTTTTCTTATCAACTTTTAAAAGCTGTAAAAGCCTCCTTGTTAATATAGAGACATTCTAAACAGAGATGAATATGAATTGTTTCATTACAATGCTAATCTTTTGAAAGTTGCTTTGTTACAATGCTCTTTTCTGAAACCTTTTGAAAAACTTCTAAGAACAAATAAAGGGGGAACCTAATACTTGCTTCTCTCGCAAGCTACACAACGGGCCAGCAGAGTTTGAATAATTGTTGAATAATTGTTTGAAGAAAAGAAATAATGGCATCAAAATCAAAGTCGGGGAGACGTCCTTTTAAGAATACACCTCATGCACTTGGCACAAAGTTGCAGCTTTCACCCTCTACGCCCCCTACTGGAGATTTACTAACGAAAGAAATTTTTTTTGAGACTCTTAGAGAATTTAGAGAGGAGATAAAGAAACTTAATGCAGACTTATGTGATAAGCTTGATACTAGGATTGCCAAAACAAAGGACGATATGGTGGGACTTGTAACTGTATTGACAGACTATGTTGCTGGAATGGAAGATAAGCTAGAGGTTCTTGAGGAAGCCAACACTAACTTGACATCCAAAATTGAAGTGATGCAACAAAAAGTTGAAAACGCAGAAAAACAAATTGTTATGATACACTACAAACAGATGGAGCTTGCATTAAGAGTCAGGGGGCTGCGTGAAAACGAACAGGAGAACTTGAAGCAGATTTTCTCAGAGGCCTTTAATCGTCTGGTGGGAAGACCGGGGATCAACTTTGACTGGCAGATCGAAAAAATTTATCGCATTAACTCTTGGGCGGCAAAACAGCGACAACTTCCTCGAGATGTAATTATATATTTTACTACAAGAGAGTCTAGAAACGTGATACTACAAGAGTCTTATAATACCAAGCTACAAATTGGCGGACAGGACTTGATTGTCTTGAAAGAAATACCACCCCAAATGCTAAGAGCCAGGAGAGATTATGCTTTTCTAGTGGAAGAACTCAGAAACTGTCAGATACAGTATAGATGGGATGTGCCATTTGGTATTATAATTACATTTGATAAGCAAAAATATCGTCTCAACTCTGTATGGGAAGCCCGAGATTTCTATCACAAGACCCTGAAGGTGGGACACCCTGAATCATCTGGATCTGGAGAAAGATTACGAGAAGGACAAGATAAACAGCAAATCACACAACTACCAGACAGAAAGCACCATTTCCTCCTTCCGGAAGGGCAAGGAACCAGAGAACAAGGACCTAGCTGTACGACTACCAGACGAATGGGAAAACAAGGCAGATTGCAACAACCTCAATAATCATCGGCCATTGATCAAGGAGTTATGTCTGAACTCTTTACAGAAGAGAAAGAAAATATTTTACTATTTCAAACAGTTCAAGTACGATATAACTTGTCTGCAAGAAATTCATATTAAATTAACTGATCCAAAATATCTGTTCAACCTCGAACTTGGTCAATATTTTGTGACCTCTGCTACGCAAAAGAAAAATGGTATAGTTGTATACTTAAGAAAAGACATTAAGGCTGAGTGAACTGAAGCAGATCCCTTTGGAAGATATATCGCATTAGACCTAATTTTAGAAGGGAAAAAGACTTGATGGACAACTTTGAATTTTATACAAATCACTAATGATTTATCTTCTAGGGTGAAGAAGACAAAGATTGCGGCGAGGGTTCTCTTGGATCATAACCCAGTCTGGACGGAATTGGGAAGGGTAGTGCAGGCAAGAAGGTCCTGGAGGTCGAATGGGAGTTTATTTTGATGTGAAAAGTATATTAATGATTGTAAAAAATTGCTATCTGAATACTTTGTTCTGAATATGAATAAGGGTATATTCAGGGAATTTGTAGGAGATGTAAGTAAAGCATATATGAGAGGAGTACTGATGAATACAAAAAAAATATATAGACAGAAACAAGGGTAAAAACGAAAAGAGTTGGAAGAGGATACCAAAAGAAAAATTTGAAATGTATCTAAATTGTGTTATAGAGGAAGGAGGCACAAAGGGGACAAAATTAAGGGTTTAGAAACAGACAGATACTTAGATAAAGAGATAAGGCCCCTAGCTAGAGAAGAGTACAGGCAAAAGCTGAATCAACAAATAACTTCTGGGGAAATCCTGCAGGTAATTAAACAATCAAGATTAGGAACAATGTAAACTGCTTAAAGTTTGTGTAATGGTAAGAAGCTGAGTTCAACGCAGAGATTTTACTGACTTTTTTTTTCTTCTCTTTCTTTTTTCTTTTCTCCCTTTTTTTTTCTTTATTATTATTTTTTTCCCAACTTTCTTGGTTTTAATACATCTTAGACTATGTTTGATAAAAAGCTATACCGTGTACGGGCTCTGGGAAGTCGGGAGGGGGGAAGGGAGGAGGGGTCATAGGGTTATAGGGGGGAGAGGGGGAGGGGGGAAATATAGTATGTGCCAGATTTTAAACTAACATGATTGCACTTGTATACTGTTGCTTTTTTTAATTTTAGTATAAAAATAAGAAGCTGAATACATCGATAGATAGTAGAAATACACCGAAGCGAGGAGCAGAGGGAAAGAAGAGGGAGGGGTAGAGAGGGTGGGAGAGAGGATCGGAAGGAGGGTGAGATGGAAGGGAGGGGGAGAAAGGAGTGACAGAGGGGGAGGGGAAGTAGGAGAGGGGAATGTTGGAGGGGAGAAAGGAAAGTTGGAGGGGGGAGTAAGAAAGGGTGTATGGAGGGTTGAAGTGGTATATTGGTTTTGTATTTTGGGGACTACAAGGATGGCTGTGTTTATTGCCCAATGTTATATGGCTCCAATCATGCACAGTATATATGTGACTGTATGAAATGAAAATGAAAAAATGAAAATAAAACATTTGAACTGAACAGAAATACAGGAAGGAGCAGAGATAAAACTAGAAAGGTCTGTAGAAGAAAGAAGGTCATACAATGAGATGGATTAAGAAGGCCCATAAGCAAGTCTGAAAGCAGAAACAGGAATAGGGAAGTTTGTGTAGATGTAAGAGGTAAATTGGGGAAATGATTGCATGTCAATGTCAAAATGAAATGATTAACAGTAGGTCTTGCTGGAGATGTGAAATGATGTTGAATTGGTTTACAATTGGTATGAATAAGAAAGAATTGAAGGTACAAAACTAGAAGTTTGTGTTTTTGGATGTCTACACAACTCTGGGTATATAATTTATCTTCATTACAGAGCATTCCTTCTCTGTACTATATTTTGATTGGAGCAAAAGGTTGATGGTTCAAAATAAAATACAAATATTTTAAATTCTGGCTCTGCCTTTAAATTTTCAGGAAAATTACTTCATTCACTTTACCATTTCTACTTTCATGTTTCTGCATGACTGTATGACTTTTATGACTGACTACTATGGCACCATGTATGACACCAAAATTATATTGTTTTCTCAATATTCCAAATATGCCTGCAAAAGTTAGACCTCTAACTTTACATCATTATGTATGGATTGGAGATTTGTAAGAAGCTTATTTGAAAGAAAATATTTTGGTTCACAATGCATGAGTAAGAATAATAATGGACATCTGGCATAGGATTTCACCAACTGGATTAATTTGTCAGGGATATTATTTCTTAAAGACATTATTTGTATGCATGTGGTTCTAATTTTAGAATTGTTTTTGCCTATATAGCCAAATATTATGCTTGTTTTTAATTTTTAGAACTAGCCAAAATAATGCATATAGAAGAATGATGGAAAATATACTGCAGTATTCCTTGAAAAAACATGTAGAAAGTGGCATACACACTTTAAAAACAGAAATAACATCACATTTTACTATTATATAATGTCTATAAAGAGCATTTCCTGAAATATTTAAATCAGAGATCCTTTATTTCTAGAATACAAATATTTCAAAAATAAAAATTCTTGACATTTCTATTGCCATTAATAACATCCATATATGTTGGTTCATAGGAAAAAAAATCCAAATTACATGGTTGCATAATACTTTTAATTTAGCAATATGAGGCTATTAATCACTATTCATATCTTATTAATACTGTAATCAATTATGGTTTCAAAGACCTTAGGACATACCCGATATTGAAATGGATCAGCCAATTGCTATCTTCTATATGCTATTAAAACTCTAGCTGTCATGAACCTTAAATAAGTGAAAAATATGGCAACAATTTTTGAACTAAGGTAACTCATATGAACTAACTTGCAGAAAGTGTTCAAATTCCAGAATCTATATTCCCAAGGAAATGAAATTTGGGTAAATTGTGGTTACTTTAGTGCTGTTGACCACTGTTGCTACTTTCATGTGATCTTCATTTTCTATGTTCCATGACAGAATAACAGAGTTGGAAAGGACTTTGGAGGTCTTCTAGTCCAACCCCCTGCTCAAGCAGGAAACCCTATAACATTTGTCTTCTTCAACACCTCCAGGGTTGGAGCAGAGCACCCACAACTTCTGGAGGGAAGTTATTTCTTTGATTAATTAATCCAACTGTCAGAAAATTTCTTCTTAGTTCTAGGTTGGTATCCTTGATTAGTTTCCATCCCATTGCTTCTTGTCCTGCCTTCTGGAGAATAGGTTGACCCCTCTTCTTTGTGGCAGCCCTTTAGTTATTGTAACACTGTTATCATTTCACTCTTAGTCCTTATTTTCCTTAAATTAGACATATTCATTTCCTTCAACCGTTCTTCACATGTTTTAGCCTCCAGTCTCCTAATTATCTTTGTTGACTTTCTAGAGTCTCAATGTCTTTTTCAGTTACAGTTTCTCAGCCAGTTTTGCTATCCCTTGCTCCAGTGATGGGTTCTGGATCCCGTTGCAACCGGTATGGTGCAACAGGCTGTGCATGTGGCGGATGCACACGCGCAGCACACATGCAGCATGTGCATGCGTACTTACCACCCGCAATGCTCTGCAACGTTCCAGCTGCTCGGCGGAGCATCGCGTAGGCGCCGTACGCTCTGTGCACATGTGCGGAAGCCCCAATCGGCTCAAATATAGGTAAGGACAGTGGGTGGGTGGGCCTTCCGGAGCACCGTACTGGAATAGTACCTGGTGCTCCCAGCAGGCACCGGTACACCCGTACTGGGGCATACCGGTCGTATCCCACCACTGTCTTGCTCCCTCTGCCACCCATTCAGCAGTCACTTACCTGCATGCTGGGAAGGAAAATATGCAATGCTCAAGGAAACTCAATAGGGAAGCTGGAAAGAAATTGAAAGTCGCTCCTGCTTCCATTGTCTCCTTGCCTGCCTTTAGTCACTCTGTCTCTTTAGGTAAGGAAAGGATGATCCAACAGGACACAGATTATCTAGTGAAATTTTAATAGTGTACACAAAGACACTAAATTATGTTGTTGTAATATATACAATTTTTGACTGATACCTTATCACACATATAAACAAATAAAATGGCTTATTGTTTGTTGCCTCATTTACGTTTAACAAATCCCAAGTTGGTGCAAATAATTAGTCCAAACTTAAAGACTGGAATCTTTAAAAGTCTATGTGGCTTTTCCTTGTTCTTAGATAGCATTGCAGGGAACATTTTATAAATAAAAAAGAATTACCCAATCTGACCACTCACAGGTGTTTTTCAACACCTTATCTTGGCCTCCAACTTGGCACAAAGGTGAGTCAGTGTATATGTTTAAAACTATTTCCTTTTTTCTGTCTTGAAAAGTGAACATTAACATTAAAGATAACTTGCACAGCATTGGAAATAAGACAGGGAAAGTTCAAGGACAGAGTAATTTGTATCAGACAGGTGGTTAGACATATCACCTGTATCTCGTGAGCAAAGCCCCAGCTAATTCTAGAAGATCTGCATAAGGAGAAAGATCAACTCTCAGCTGAGAAAAGCATTATCCAATCAGCTGAAAACGTGCTCAACAGAGCACTCTAGATTGAGCAATGGGGGACTGATGGGGCAGCTGGAGTTTGTAGGGGAAGGAACATTAAAGTCCATTGGGATTTTAAAAAGTAAATGTGGAAAAAAATGGGAGGGAGGGAGGGAGGAAGAATACAATACTTCCTACAAGCTTCCCACAAGAAAACTCAATGGCAAAGTGAGAAGGATACTTGCCCTGTTGAAGCCTGGATAGCCTGCAAAAGCCTCTCTCTCCCCACGCCCCAAATAACATCAGCTACAATAGACACTTGTGCATTGGGCTCATGAGAAAGCTCATGTGAGTTTTGCTATTGCAGACATTAGAACTCAAATAGACAGTGTTCACTTGCATTAAATCAAACACTGGCAGGAATTATTCTGAGTTAAGCACTAAAGGCAAAATATTATAATGGTATTGTTTTGAAGTTTGCACCTAGTAAAGGGGTGTGCATCTTTATCCTTCTCCTATCTTGGTGAGTATTTCTAGAACATGCTGTAGCTCTACATTGTTGTGCTCCCAAAGCAATAACAAGATAATGTTCTGCACTGTTCAACACCTACCTGAAAGTGTAAAGGATTCAGAGCAATGTGTTCTTCGAAGCTCTGTTATCTGGCTCCAACTTTTTCATTACTTGTTCTGGTGGGCATGTTTTATTTGCTGCAACTCACAAAGTTCTTAAAATAAAGAACAGGTTTTGTAATGAAAAACATATACACTAATGTTGTAGGAGAAATGAACCACAGACATTTTGCTCATTTTCAATAGATGGCAGTGAAATTAAATTTAGTGGTGTTTCTATACTCCATTGTATCTCTGTGACAACATCCTCTTTCCCTCAACAATCTCTGGCAATGCTCTTTCCATTGTACCTTGTGGAACGATAGGCTAACAATCTCAATACAGTCCAAAAGAAACTGAACAGAAAAGCAGGAGGCCAGTTTGTAAAAAGCATTTTCAATATATGCTTCATCTACCTAAGAGGCACTCAGACAGTGGGGGGGGGGAGCTATAAACAGATAAAAAGTTACAATATCAATTGATTAAATAGAAAAGGCATGCTTAAGGAGAAGCATTCTAATGGAAGAAATGGTGTAGCTGAGCTCACCTCATAACAAATAAAAGTTTTCATAAATAATCTCATTGAAACTAATCAAGGAGAGAAGCAACTTAGAACTGAGGAGAAATTTCCTGACAGAATAATTAATCAGTGGAACAGCTTGCCTCCAGACGTTGTGAATGCTCCAACACTAGATGTTTTTAAGATGATGTTGGATAACCATTTGTTTGAAGTGGTGTAGGGTTTCCTGCCTAGGCAGGAGGTTGGACTAGAAGACCTCCAAGGTCCCTTCCAACTCTGCTATTGTGTTATATTGAAATACACAAGAAGGGAAAACAATACAGTAAGAAGCCTGGTTCTCATTTGCTCAATAAACAGCTTCTGAAAGGAAGGCCTTTAAGAGGGCCTCTTCTCCCAATTTTTATTTCTTGATTTCCATGTCTTGAGCTGAGGTGGTTGAGGCTTAAGTGACCTGCTAATCAGATAAAAGCACTTTTAAAGCTATCTAAATTCTCTAAATCCTATACAGAAATGGATTCCATAATCTAACTATTTATCTACTTGCATTTGCATTTATCCACTTGCATTTGCATGCTTTCAAAGTGCTAGGTGGGCATGGGCAGGAGCAAGTAACAAGAGCTCACCCTGTCATGTGGCTTTCGGGTCTTGAAACTTATCTTTAATCACTGAATCATCAGGTCAGTTTCATTTTGTGAATCTCAACAAAGAGGAGCAGCACACTGTCAAACATGTGCTTCTTAATTAGCCTTGAACGACGTGAGACGACCACATTAAACCAAAAGTTTATCCAGTCAGTAGGTATGTGCTTATTTGCACAATGCTGAATGATCGATCCATGCCTCCTGCCAGATATTGGTAAGGGCATGCTTTTCTCACCTATCAACAAGCAGTATAGGCAACAGAAAATGAGCAATAAATTAGATGAGTAAACTAATTAGCCACCTGAAGAGCTAATATTTTTATTGCTCTTTGTCTTGAAAAACGCTGCTGCTTTTGCATTTCACAAAGTTTGGGCTTCTCATTTCATAATAGTTTCTTAATTCTTTGGCCAGGAATGTATGCTCAAATAAATCTGCCAAACAGAGGCAGAAATACCATTAGACAGAGACAGTGAAATAACTCAAGGGGAAAATTTGGCTGACAATAGAAGAGCAGTAAATGATCAGCCACTTAATTTCTCATATGTCTACTACAAGAGAAGAGGAAAAATAAGTTGTGAAATTGTTTGCCTCTAGTACCAAATAATTTTTATTTAGTTAGATGGATCTTTTATTTCTCTGTCATGGTATGCAGGTCCCATAATCAACCTTGGATAACATTTTATGTTCATGGCAGACCATGAAAAATGTATGCCATGATTACATTTGTTATTCTTAATGTCCCACTTCTCTATGTTTTCACTGTACATACTTATTAAAGCTATGCAAAGTGGCTTGAGAATCAATTTAGAGTAATGGTTAAGCCAGCTGGGTAACCTTGGGCCAGTCACTTGCTCTCAGCCCTAGCAAGGCGGCAATGGCAAACCACTTCAGAAAAAACTTGCCAAGAAAACTGCAGGACCTTATCCAGGCAATCTCTGAGAACTGAACAGAAGAAAAAATGCATCTCAAATAAGAATTTTTAGCTACCAGAGAAATGTGATGTTTTAAATTAATGCAAATAGCCAGTGCATTATGGGTCTACAAGATGTTTGTTTGTTGCACCCTAGATCTGGTACTTAAAATAAACAGAAGAGGTGGTAAGCTTAGAAGCTGGCTGGTTGGTTTTTCAAAAATTGTCCAGGAAAAAAAAAAAGAAATATGGTTTCTGAAGTGCTTCTTCACAATAATATGAGCAACTCTATTGAAGAAATCCAATTGTGGGATTAAACTTAAAAGAAGTATGGAAATGCACCAAGTCTGTAGATCCCTGAGGACTGCAGTGAGTAAAATATTCACATGTAACTCTTGGCCACACGTAACCACATCAGTGCAAGAATGTCACATTCTACCTATAACTATATTGAAATTCTCTTTTCCTTCAAAATCATTTTTATAACACTCTTTTTATCAAATTGAATGAGAGCTGATTTTAAAAAGAAGTTATTTTCTAGCACTGTTCCTGAATCTGCTTTTTTACTTGTTGGAAGTCATCTGTGCATTTACTCTGACTGGTACGTATCTTTTAGGGCCAACACTGCTGGCAAAAAAGAAAATATTTTATTTTTATTTTTAAAATAAAATCTTCTAGCATTAGAAAATGCAGTATTGTGCATTGTGCTCCTATCCATCTTTCAAAACTTGACCTTTCAAAGAACGCCACCAATCTATTGCTTTCATGAAGTAAATTAACAACAATCCAAGGTCATATAGTGTTACTGAAGCTGATATAATCTGCTTTGCACTGCTGATGTAATATGTAATACTCATAGAGAGACGAAAGCAAAGAAATGTAAAAGGCGCAGGGAAAAAGCCACAATCTCTCTCACAGAATGTGCTGTACCTTCTTGCTGTGACTCATTGACTGAGAAGCTGTTGGGTTCTCTAAGATTTCAGGATCTGAGAAGGAAAGTCTATTGTGCAAGGAAGGACTTCAGGAGAAAGAAAAGGAAATGGAAGAATGCAGAAGCATTCATCTATGAAACTGCTATTTTTTGTTGCTGCTGTAATTATGGTATAAATTATTTTATCCTGTTTTTTTTTATATATATAACAAGATGACAAACATACCTAATAATCCTGCCTCCACTCTTCTCCATAACAATAACCCTGTCTGGTATTTGGCCTGAGAGAAAATGAGAGGGTCAGAGTCATCCAGCCACCTATCATCCCCAAGGAAGATTTTCCTGCTTCTTTCTAGGTCAGCACCTTAACCACTACAAACAATTTGCCATTTATTAGGTTGGACGCAAATCTGTTAAAAAAAATTAACAGTATGAAACAACAATAAAAAACAGCAGAACAACTAAAATAAATTCAATAGTTTATGGAATTTGTTTTTCTCCCGGCACAGTTTCAGCAAACATGTGCAGTAATTTGTGACCATGTTGCACAAAGCATGGGAAAGTCTATGAGCTATTTAAAACCTCATTAAAATGTTTATTACATTATTTTCCAGATGCTATATCTGTGCTGAATGAAGCTAGATTGCAATACTACATATGTTATTTGGCAGATATACATTTCAATTTCAGAATGGTTTCTGTCAGAATATTCATGAACTGGCAGAGACATGGTAACAGGTCAGCCAATGTGGCTTATTTCTAAACAGAAACTTAAGTAAGAAATCTGGGCATGGCTTAGCTATCCTAAATTCCGAGGTCAGAAATGAAACTAGTCTGGACTGAACTGAAACCAATCTCTCCTCTGCCTGTGTTTTGCCCATACTACCACCAGAAGTGGGTTTCTGCCGGTTAGCCCAGGATCAGGCGAACCGGTAGTGGCAGCGTCAGGAGGGTCTGCCCACCCACCTGGATGCTTATGCACCGCACAAGCGAACTGGTAGTAAAATAAATTGAAACCCACCACTGACTTCCACATTGGAGAATCCACAATTGGTATTGTACATTAACTCATGTGTTTATTATGTATATAAATAAGCTAATGAATCCTGCTGAATCAGTTATCTGTGTGCACTTTCTGGATGTGATTTCTGCAACATACTCTGACAGTTTCTTCCCCATATAGCACTTCTCCCTTGTCCTTAAACTTGGGATCCAGGTATTCAAAAAACTGAAACAATTTTTTTTTTTGGAGGAAAGGGATAATTAAAATCCATCTATGTTCCGGCAATCTAGTGAAAAGAAAGAAAGGCAACCAAGAAAGAATACTAGAATACTGTAGTCCCAATTTAGAAATCTTATGATTTGCGGACACCATAACACAAGCCAGTAGCAAAGAAAGACTTCGTTGTCTGGCAGAACTATGCTTCAACTTATATCATTATCAATCACGGTTACATATTACCCCAGGATCTAGGGAGATTGCAATCTCTGGGTCTTTACCCTAAAACCATGTTTCACAACCGTGGCAATGATGCCAAGGTTGCCAAGATATGTGGACTTCATCTCCCAGCCAGAAAAGGAAAGTCCCCAGTGTCATAAATATTTTTGCTTTCTGAAAGTAACCTGTAATTATAGTTGAATGGCCTGTTAAATAATTGTAAGCATTATAGTTATGCATCTGCTTTCAAGTCAGTTTTGACTGCCTGGACAGGTCCCTGCATTTTTCTTGGCAAGATTTTTCACTTTGCCAATGTGTGCTTTCTAGGGCTGAGAGAGAGTGTCTGGCCCAAGGTCACCAGCTAACTTCAGGTCTAAATCAAGACTAGAACTCACAGTCTCCTGATCTGTAGGCTGGTGTTTTAACCAATACACAAAACTGGCTGTCTATATACTTAACTGTAGCTGTGCAAATAAAACAATAATTGAGCAGAAACAAGATGGGAAGGCTTACAAACATGAACGTGATCACTCAATTTTTGAGATTTGAAGCTCAGATACAAAGAGTACTCATTAATCTTTACACTTCATCCAATATCAGTGATCACATCTTATTAGTGCATCAAAATCTCTAGTTATTCTGTTAGAAAATTCTAGATTTAAATCTATTCCAATGTACATTTGCACTTGTACATACATGTCACTATATTATATGACTTATGGGATGCCAAATAGTTAGCACTATTCACTCCAAATTCTACCCAGTATCTGAATTCAATGGAGGACCCCAGAGTACTAAAAGAAATTAAGAGCCTTTCCATATGGCAGCCTTAAGCTGCTTAGCTCCTGTCTAGAAATAAGATAGTTTAAGAAATTCCTTTCTAGATTTCAATCTCCTTTCTCCACTTTTGCCACAATAATGTCCTAGTTTACTATCTGGACCAGGCCTACCACAACCTGTGATTCTGCTGCGTCTTTCCCTCTTCTACTCATGCATGAAAAAGCAATTGTAAATTGCTCTCCTTTGTTTCAGGATCTGTGAGTTTCCCTTGATAGACCTTTTCTATAAGTATCTTGCCATTGACTCCCTCTCATATTTAACACCTTTCCACTGGTAGAAAAGAACACAACAGTACAGGTAGTCCTCAACTTACAACAGTTCATTTAGTAACCATTCAAATTTATAACAGCACTGAAAAGGGGACTTCTGGTCACACTGACAACGGTTGCAGCATCCTCGTGGTTACATAATCAAAATTTGGATGCTTGGCAACTGGTTCATATTTATGCTGGTTATAGTGTCTTGAGTTCATGGAATCAGCTTTTGTGACCTTCTGATATGCAAAGTCCACATTAAGCTTCACTGTTACTAATTTAATAATTGCAGTGCTTCATTTAACAACTGTGGCAAGAAAGGCTGTAAAATGGAGCAAAATTCACTTAACAAAAGTCTCTCTTAGCAACATAAATTTGGGGTTCAGTTGTGGTTCTAAGTTGAGGACTATCTGAGTTGACATTGTTTGTTACTTGGACTTGAAGAAGAAAGTGACAGAATGCTTGTCAATTTCACAAGATTAAAAAAGTGAGAAAGGAAGTTTGAATTTTCACATTCCATCAGTAATTTAAAAGGCAGGGAAAGGGCTGTGGGGAAATCCTAACCTTTCACTGTCTCACAGGTGAATTTGTAAAAAAAAGAAAAGACATGAAGCACTATTCCGGGGTGGGGGGGTGAGTAGGTGAACTCCATACATCTTAAAGTTGCCAAGCTTGGAAAACACTAATGAGGGGTAGTGATCAATGTCCAAAAGGGAGTGGGCATTCCAATGGCAACAGCAATTGCTATGAAGGTATTCATCCAGGGGTGGGCTTCAACAATTTTAGCAAGGGGTTCTCTGACCGATTGCTGGGTGGGTGTTGGTGTAGTGGGCGTCGCTTAGTCATCCTCCTGCACCACAGTGGGGGAGGGCATTTTTGCCATCCCCAGGTTCTGGAGGCTTTCCTTGATGGCTTCACTAGGCTCAAGAGATCCTTTGGAGGCTGGAAACGGGCCCATTTCTGGCTTTCCCTAACTTCCGTTAGGTTTGTTTTTTACCCTCCCTGAGCCCCCACGCATGCCCTGCACTTACCTGCATCCAAAACGGGCCACATGGGGACTCCTGGGATTGGCGGGGTGGGCACGGCCAGCCAGGAGTGGGATTTGGAGGTTCTCCGAACTGCACAGAATCTTAGCTAGAGGTTCTCCCGAACCCCTGTGAACCCCCAGCAGGCCACCCCTGTGTTCATCTACAATGAAAATAAACCCTGAAAAGGAGCAGAGCAAAGGCTCCAGGCATCACCACTTGAACAGAGTTAAGTAGCAAAACAAACTTTGAATCTATAGTAGGGTGGCATCATGAATTCCTGCTTGTACTTTTCAAGATCATTTTCCCTTCACCAACCTCCTTCAGTCATTTAAAATCAAGACTTATAGGAAAAGATCATTAGAGACCCAGTCTACTCATTCAACTCTGCTACTTTCACTAGAATCTGAATGTGGAAACTGCTACACCTTATTTCACCTTCTCAGATTTTGGCAGTTGTATGCAAGGACTGGATGTCTACATGAGGACACAGAGGACAGGGCCATGTGCCTAGCTCCAGCTGCCCTCCCTCTCTTCCATCCATTTTGAAAACCTGAGCCAACCTCTATTGGTTGTTGTCCTCACTTCTCCAACTCTTGTTTATATGAATCAGCTTAAATCTTTTTGTGGCTACAAGGGCCATTTCTGTAACAGGCTGCAGGCAGAGTCTCAATCCCTGATTGTCCAAAGAGACTGCCCAGCCACTGGGTGAGAGGTGAGAAGGCTTACGCAAGGTTGCATCTAACTGAGAAAGACAGAAATAGAATGCAGATCTCTGAAATAAAGTCCTAGACCCATGCCCTGTGTACAAAAAGGGAACTGACTCCTAAACATGCTGAACCCAGATGCATTAAAAAAAAGAGGGGGATGCTTACCTTTCACCTGGGTGAATCAAGTTGCATGCTAGAGGAAAGAACTGGAAAGATCTCTGGAGGAGTGGCTGACTTTCACTAGCTTTGAATTCTAAATGTCTTTCTTTAATCAAAATAACTGGCTCTTAACACTAAGAACTCCAACAGTCAGGGCAGGAGAGTAGCTAGGGAAGCTTACATTCAAATTCCTCTCCGCCACATAGCTCAGTGATTTGGGCCACCATTACCCTCGCTGCATGTCAAAAATGGAATAGAAGTGTCTTGAAAAGAAGGAATAAAGCTGAAATACGTTCATATGCATACATCCACAAGTGCAAGTAAAGGCTGAATATAGAATCAAGAAGCAAATGTGGCAAGCCTCACATTTGCGTCTGATTCAGTTGGGGAAAACTGATTCAGTGTTGTTGGCCACCATGGAAATTCTGCCAAAGTCACTCTACTTATAACAATAGCACTTAGACTTATATACTGCTTCACAGTGCTTTACAGCCCTCCCTAAGTGGTTTACAGAATCAGCATATTGTCCCCAACAATCTTGGTCCTTATTTTACCCACCTCAGAAGGATGTAAGGAGTCAACCTTGAGCTGTTGCGATTTGACCTGCAGCTATCAGTCAGTTGAAGTAGCCTGCAGTACTGCACTCTAACCACTGCGCCACCTCGCCACCTGGCCTCTTCACAAAGTAGCTCTAATCAGGGGTGTCACACTGGCGGCCCACAGGCCGCATGCGCATGCAGGCCACATCCACCCCAGGTCCAAAAGGGAGAAAACATCATGAAACGGCACATGACAACAACGTGACACCGCAAGTTTGACACCCTTGCTCTAAGTGTAAAACCAATATGGATCTCAAATGTAAATTTCCCTTTTGTCCATGGTGATGTATATAATATAAGTGGACAAAATGCTGTTTTCTCAGGACAAAAGACTGCAAAAAAAAAAAAGGTAGACTAGAACTTTGTGAAAAAGGTATCTCCTCTGGCTGCAAAACTCCATTCAACTGTGAGGTGGAAGCAAAGTGGTAACAGCCAAGGAAAACCTGTATCCCTTTAGTAGTTATAAGGGTGTTTTAAATGTCTATTTATGGGCACATCTTGCCATTATGAGAATAAAATAAATATCTAGATCAGTATTTTTCAACTTGGCATTTTTAAGACGTGTAGGCTTCAAGTCCCAGAAGTCCCTGACATGAATGCAGATAATGGAATTCTGGGAGTTAGAAGTTGCCAGGTTTGAAAAACACTACTTGAATAATCTTACCACAGGGCCTGACCTGAATCCTTTAAATGGAACTCAAGAACAATTAAACAGTGGACCGGCTTGCCTTCAGAAGTTGTAGGTAGTCACATCACTGGAGGTTTTAAGAGACTGGATAACCATTTGTCCAATGGTATAGGGTAATCTATGGATAACTGGTGGTCCGCAAGAAAATTTTGGTGGTCCCCAGAAAAATTATTTGCATTTTTTATATTACACTAAATACTATTTATCTTTTTTTTAAAAAAACATATTAGTGATCTACGGGATTTAAAATTATGAATTTGATGGTCCCTGAAGCTCAAAAGGTTGGTGACCCCTGGTATAGGATCTTCTGCTTGAGCCAGGAGGTTGGACTAGACCTCCAGGCTCCCTTCCAACTATATTAGTCTGTAAAGTGCCGTAGAGGTTTCCAGGACTTCATTTTCACCAATTGCCATTTAGAGGCAATTGTGTGTCATCTGGTCACCAAAGAGCCATGAGCAACTTTCTTGTGTCTAATCGTTTAAAGCCACGTGAAAATCGAATTCCGGGTCTGTCCTTGGACAATCAAGGAATCCTGATTTGATGTAGCCGGAGCTTGCAGTCAACTACTCTGAATCTTAATATCGGGGCGAGTTAAAATTCAAATCGTTTAATAAAGCGAAACAATGCAGCGAGTCACACATTAAACCTCCTCTGAATTCCGCAAAGTCCGTTTAAGGCAATGCGGTTTTAAGGGGAAGAGTGAAGGTCACCCCAACACGAGCCCTGGCCACGTCGCTCAAGAGGGACTGAATACTAGTAAAGGCCGCCTAGACAGATGCTACGTGACTCTATCCAGGTTAACAAATTAACGTGATTTATTGCTTTGGACGCCCTTCCTCAGCACGTCCCCTGGGGGCTACCGACCACCTCCGCCTGCGCTGCCCTTTGCCAGCATTACCCGACCAGGAGGCTCTGCTTCTGGCCAATGGCTGTAGGACGGCGGCGTGCTCGGCGCATGGACAGTCCCATTGGCCAGCAGCCCGCAGGGACAAAGCCAAGCGGTCGGTCCGAGGAGGGGCGGAGCCTCGAACAAGCGTGGGACTATAAAGCAGGAAGGCCGACGGCTACTGGAGGAAGTTAACTGAAGTGGAAATACGCGAGTTTTTGCTTCCGAATCGAAAGCGGCTCTCCGAATTCAACGGCTGTTCAAAGCTTCGAGCGAGACAGACCAGTTCTTAAGAGGTAAGGCCGGCCGACGTTTTATTTATTTATTTATTTATTCTTTTTGATCGTCCAAGCTACGGTGACGGTTTAGAACCGAGCTGCGATTTTTCTTCTCTATTCGAAGACGCTGGATTAATGGGAGGGATTCGTGGGGTTGTATTGGACAGAAGGGCTGTTACTTTATTTTATTTTATTTTTAAGGCCTAATTTTGAATTCATGCTGTTGCATATAATTGGCTGCAGAAGGAGAATTATACTTGGACTTGTCTGTATTAGAAATGCATCTAGGGTAGTCTGTAGCCTTTTTATACAGAAGAGTTGGAAGGAACCTTGGTCTTCTAATCTAACCCCCAGCTCAGGCAGGAAAAACGATACCATTTCAGACAAATGGTTGTCCAATCTCTTCTTAAAAACTTCCAGTGTTGGAACATTCACAATTTATGGAGGCAAGTTGTATAAGTTGTTCCTTATAATGAGGCTCTGCAAGCTGCTAAGCCTCCGTTGGGGGAAAAAATGTTATTTCAGAGTAGGATGGCCTAAAATCAAAAAGCTGTTCACAAGCTAAGCTGTAGCTGACCTATTTTTCTCCTATGTACCTCCATCTAGGTGTTTCCAAGTATCTGGACTATGGAGACCATGCAAGAGCTGATCCCATTTGCGAAAGAGATGCTGAGCCAGAAGCCCAATGGGAAAATGGTCAAGCTGTACATGCTGGGCAGCGTGATGGCCTTCTTTGGGGTGGTTATTGGCTTGGTAGAGACGGTCTGCAGTCCTTTCACCTCTGAAGGGAAGCTGGAGGAAGAGGAGGAGGAAGAAGAGGAGAAAAAGGAAAGGACCACTCTGCCACTGTCAAAAAGAAAGGAGATAGTGCAGGCTGTGGCTCAGAAACAGGAGGCCATGATCCAAGAAAAAGGCAAACAAGTGCTGACTTTAAGGAATTCTGTGAACAGGCAACATGCCTCATAGGAAGACTGTTCTTTGTGAGAATGAGCCGATGGTGACCTGCAGAATATAGGACATTTGTTCCATCCCAACGGGCAGATTTCCAAATAATGCCCTTGTGAGAAAAACATCTCTGAGTTCAAAGACTGCAGTCCAAAAAGAATATTAACAAAGAGTTATTTTGCTGCTGTGCAGCAGTTGAACAACACTGCCATTTAAAATCTTACATACCTGTTCTTTTGGTATAAAAATTCAAAGCTCTATTGTATCTGATCCCTGCCTATGTGGGATTTATTTTTTACTAATGTCTGTGTTTTACAAATATTTTGCCTTTTAAATAAACCATTTTATACCTGATATTAACAGATGCTGGTGTGGACCTCTTGAATGGGGTGGGACAGCTCTCTAAAGAGCATTAAAAAGGTTTTTTTTTTCAATTTTGAGTTCCAGATGAAGCAAAGAGCTTACTCTTTGGGGGGAGGGGAGATATTAAAATGAGTGAGATTGATTTATTAATTTTCTTTATAAATAATTTCACCAAAAAGCAAGGGCCATTTTTTGAAAGGAAAAAGTATTCTAGGATTAAAATTTGGACCTATAGCTATCAAAATCTGATGTCATCTTTCTAAATTAAAAACTATTTTTTACTATCCGGTTGATAATTTGCAAATAGGAAAATGTGAATATGGGAACAAAGAAAATTAGAGGATATACAAATGGCCTTTGCTTGTAATCCACTTGCAAATGCACAAAGATGCAAGATGGTAAAGATACAGTAAAAGTATGTCTATTCTACAGAAAGGAATCTGTAGGAGGCTTAATCTTCATAAGTGGTCTAAATAGGGAATCACATCCTCCCCAAATTAGGAAATGACCTGTAAAAGAAAGGATCACAAAGGGCAAAGCAGTCAATGCATAATTGAAAGCACTAGAGCAAAGGAATTGGGATTTTTGGGAACAGGGTTTTTTGGAAGCCTTGGAGTTTGCACTTAGGAGCTAACAAAATTTTTTGCACTAATTTGGCCACTCTTCATTTGTCTAATTTTTATTTTGCAGTTTGATTTAGTTTTAGGGGATAATGTTCCTACATTAGCAAATACTGCCTTAAACAGATAGCTGTCATTATTTTTCAATCATAGTAGCATGGTCACAGTACTGCAAAGGCTTTCTTATCCCTAGATTTTAATGGAACTGACAAATACAATGAAATGTCTATAAAGACATACTCAGAACGCAAATGTTTCTATCTTGTGGTTGAGGTTCATTAATATGGGAAAGATTTAAGATACAATTTTAAAGTATGTGCATTTTCTTTTTATTGATTAATCCTCTCTATAACTAAATTTAGCAACAATAGTTATTGTGATTAAGGATCATTTAGAGGAAAAATCCCAAATCTTACTAATTTCTATAGCAATATGCAAGTTCATATTTTACTAATTCAGAAACACATATATTCTAAATCCCCATTATCCAGGTTATTCACCAGTTTGTTGGTGAATAATACGATTATAATATCCCAAAATGATACACAGGGAGATGGGTAAATTCTCCATCTATAAGATTCTGACAATGTAATGTTTTACTTCCTCAAGGACAGACAGGAATAAGCTAAATGCAACAGGAACAGTCCAAATTGAGGATTAATTTATAGCAATTTAATCTCCATAGCAAGAGGATACATAATTGGCTTTACAGAGATGATATTCTCATATTATGCTCCCATTGTGTATTGACTTGTTAAATAGACACTACACTGGAACAGTGTAGCAGCAAGGGGTGCTGTACAACTGAGGCATTAAAAGTTGGCAGCAAATGGAAGCTAGCTTATATAAGCAATATTGATACCATTGGATGTTATCTGTATTCAAATCATAGCACACTCTCATAAGTCCAGCAGCAATCATATACAGAAAGAAATAATATCTTGCTATAAAAGAACTGGATTTGCACGGATCACTGTTAACTGCAATTTACCATCTGCATTACACTCAAAAATCTCTGGAGATTTGCCTCATTACTAGCAAAAGAAAGGAAAGAAATGAGCATCAGTCAATGGCAAACTTTGAGTTCCTAGCTTTTTCCTCTTATAATGGTGATTTTCATGTTTTATATTGTTTAATCAGGGTAATCATTGACTAACAATTGTTCAATGGGCTGTGATTGAAGATGCTGCAGGAAAAAGATACGGTTCAGTTTGTAGGGCATACTGGGTCACAAACTAGTCTATCACATTTTGATCTAGCATGGCACGTAAATGCATTAATTTATGGTTTTAGAACTTTAAAACAAATACCATATGTGTATGCTTCAGTGTGCTGTATGAAACCAAATATCTGAGTCAACCATGAGTAAGTTAGCCACTGTTAGGCATTCTATGAATAAAGTTAATCTATGCCAGAGGTTATTTTAGGAAGGTGAGGATTGGTAAGATTATGGATAATTCTTTCCTGCCTGACTTCCTGGAACTAAGCTGGGAAAGCAGGAGAACCTAACTCCATGCTGCTACAAAAGTATGTCCCTGTTTTCTTCTTTGCCATGACATTCCAATTATAGACAATTCAGCACCAGTCATTCCTCTCTTTGACCACATCTGCTTTTTGAGGAGGCAAGATAAGCATTCTCTTCTTCTATATCTCACACATTTAGTTATTTATTGCTAAATAAAAGCCACACATGGAGCCATAGTAGAACTGGCTGAGCCCAAAAGGTAAAAAGGCTGAAAGTTTCAAACTTTATCTTTCAGAAGCCTGTTTTGGTTTAGCAGCTTAGTAGTTCTTGCTGCCACCACTTGCTGTATTTTTCGCTCCATAAGATGCTCCTGACTATAAGATACACCTAGGTTTAGAGGAGGAAAACAAGGAAAAAATCTGCCTCTGCCTCCCAGCGTCCATCCAATATTCATCTGGCTAGCGTCCTTGAAGCAAACAGTCTGCCTCCTCCGTGTCTGCAATCTCCACCAGGGAATGCTGGAGCCTTCACCTCCAAGCAGCTAATCGGCGCTTGAACCAGCTTCCTAGAATTCCACCAATCAGCTGATCTAGAGGGCGGGGATCATCACCACTTTTCTCTGCTGCTGTCTTTTGGCCATAATCACTCCATAAGATGCACAGATATTTCCATCCACTTTGGGGAGGAAAAAAAGAGTGTCTTATGGAGCAAAAAACACAGTATTTTCCAAAGGGAGATGCCTCATATTCCTTCTAATTCTGATATGGCTTGGGAATGTCTGAACTAGCAACTAGTAATCGGCAAGCAGATTACTATATTCATAACATATACATAGGAGCAAAATGTCTCATGGTTGTTGAATGTGAAGGAGAGATAGCTAAGTTTTTTGGGAGAACATATTGGTGAAGAAAACATAATCATTATTTAACATTATACTTATTCTGTTACCTTTTCGTAAGGTAAGTGTGAAAAACAGTCATGTTATTTTTTTCAGTGCCATTGTAATTTTGCATGGTTGCTAAATAAACTGTTGAAATCAAAGACTACCTGTGATGTGTGTGTGTGTACACATGCATACATACAAACACACACACACACACACACACACACACACACACACACACACACAAACACGAATTGCTATCTTGTAAAGAATGTTATGTTTGCATTGCCAGACATCCGGACTCCTGCAAAGCAAATCTGGGACATTTGCCAGCAACTCCATTTAAGAAAACATTTTGTTCCCCCCAAGATTTTAAGTGCTTGTTTCCTCACGTAGACAAGAACCAAAATAATTAAATTTCTTACCAGCTAGCATAGAAAGAAGAACAAGGTTTACTTAGGATAATTGATTTTCTCCAAGAATACTAAGAACAAATACTGAGTTTAGTATGCTATTTTTGAGCACTTAAAATACTGTATATTTGTGTCCAAGGTGGCTTGTTGCAAGAACATAATAATCAATTTCTGCATATGATTAATCAAAGTGGGGGGGGGAGAAAATGTGGGAGGGGGTCTAAAGCATCAGTGTAGTTAAAACAAAGGATTCAGCAATCTCAGAGTCCATCCATCATGGCCCTTCCTTGACTCATGCTTGAGTTATCAGGTGCAAACCTGATTGCACCTGATAACTACCATAGCTGTGAAAGCCCAAATGATTTCTAGAGGGCAGCAAAGATCTACAGAAAACCTTTAAAATTCCCTAAATTTCAAACTTTCAGACTGGTATCCTGTAGGACAATTCTAACAATCGTTTCTATAGTCTTCTGGCATTAGGTTTCTTCATTTTGTCAGTCTTATGAATGTCAGATCTTACAATATCTAGTATTAAAATTCTATTAAAATGTTTGGAAAAAAGTAAGTAAGTAAGTAAGATCTTTATTCGGTCTTATCCCCCCTACTATTTAACATATACATGAAACCGCTGGGCGAGATCATTCGGAGGCACGGGATAAAATACCATCAATACGCGGACGATACGCAGTTGTATCTGTCCGCCCCGTGCCAACTCAATGAAGCAGTGGACGTGATGAACCAGGGTCTTGAGGCCGTTAAGGACTGGATGAGAGCTAACAAACTGGTACTCAACCCAGACAAGACCGAATGGCTGTTGTGTTTCCCTCCCAACAATTTGGCCAGTGTTCCATCGCTCAGGCTGGGGGGTCAAATTCTACACCCCTCAGATAGGGTTCGCAACTTGGGAGTCCTCCTGGATCCACAGCTGACTTTTGACCACCACCTGTCGGCTGTGACCAGGGGGGCATTTGCCCAGGTTCGCCTGGTACGCCAGTTGCGACCCTACCTGAACCAGGATGCTCTCACAACAGTCACTCGAGCCCTTGTGATCTCCAGGCTGGAATACTGCAATGTGCTCTACATGGGGCTGCCCTTGAAGAGCATCCGGCGACTTCAGCTAGTCCAGAATGCGGCCGCGCGAGTGATTGTGGGCGCACCGCGGTACGCCCACATAACACCTATCCTCCGCGAGCTGCGCTGGCTACCTGTTGATCTCCGGGTGCGCTTCAAGGTGCTACTTACCACCTATAAAGCCCTTCATGGTAGTGGATCTGAGTACTTGAGAGACCGCCTTCTGCCGATTACCTCCCTTCGTCCCATCAGATCGGACAGAGTGGGCCTCCTCCGAGTTCCATCCGCCAGTCAGTGCCGACTGGCGACTACGCGGAGGAGAGCCTTCTCAGTAGCAGCCCCGACCCTTTGGAACGATCTCCCCGTAGAGATTCACACCCTCACCACAGTCCAGAGCTTCCGCACAGCCCTTAAGATCTGGCTATCCCGTCAGGCCTGGGGATAAGACCTTCATACACCCCACCCGAATGTTGAATTAATGTTGTGTTTTATTGCTATTATTATTTGTATTCACATATTATTTTTACGTTTTGTCTTGCACCCCCTTCCCATGAGTTGTAAGCCGCCCTGAGTCCCCTCAGGGAAAAGGGCGGCCTATAAGTGACAATAAAATACATAAAATACATAAATTACGGTCAAAGACCAGCAATATACATTTGTCTTAACACTATATTAAAAATACTAACATTAAAATATAATTAAAAGTATTTACATTAAAAGTGGATAATAACATTGTGGTCCAAAGATAGTTAAAGGTATGTCCAGATAATTGGTACAAGATGGTACTATACTGTAGCCAATTTTTTTCTTATGGACACTGCAGCAGCACATAACTTTGCCACTGCATACGTGGTAACCGGGTTAGTCTCCTGGAGGAGAAAGCCTAGATAAAAATTGTCTGCCCTCCCTGGCAATCTCTCTAATAAGGGGAGAATATATGCAGACCTACAAGCTCTGTATAGCTCGCAGTGTAATAGTACATGTGAATTATCTTCCACTTCTCCTTTACCACATATACAAACGCATTCAGCTATAGGTGTTCTCTTATACCTGCCCTGGAGGAGTGCTGAAGGAAGAATGTTAAATCTGGCTCTGAAGAAAGCTATTCTTTGTTTTGGAGAGATCAGGTCATTTAGATATCTTGCCGATTCCCACACACCCTGTTTGATTCTGTCCCTACTGTGGAAAGGCAACCTATTTAGTTCTTCTTGGAACTGCATGTCCCTCATTCTATTGATTACTACTTGCTTTGCTTGCTCAAAGCCTAGGGACATTAAGAATAATGGTGAAAGCCCATAAGAGCCTAGCTTGTGATCAATTGCTTGTTTCCAAGGGGAAGGGAAATTGTCAGTCAACACTAGTGGGGACAGTCCCTCTGGAAAGAAATGCATTTTAAGCCAATAAATGACCATCATCTTCCAGGCTCTTACTTGAATTTGAGGCATGCCTGTCTCAATTCTTAACTGGGCATTTGGAGTTCCATTGTGAGGGCGATCTGGCTGTGACATCTGTCACCCCATTGATCGCCAGGGTTGATTCGGCTGATCTGGCTGGCTAGGCAGGTGTCCCCTTCCTCCCTCACCGCTCCATGTGCGTCCCTCCCGAAGCTGCGCAATCGGTGGAAGAGGACAACCATCCCAGATAGAAGGAGTGTACCGATCTTCGGTCAAGGGTATACGATAGCTGCACTCCCCTGCTAGAACCTCCAAACAAACAGTTTGCAAAAAAGAAGGATATCAGTTATCTCATTTTCTAATAATGCAGCACAAAGCATTAAGGTTTTCAATTCATCAGTCAATCATGTCCTTTTCTATGATACATTGTTCCATTCCCCATATTCTTGATTTTCCATTTTCCAACAACAGACATTAAGCATTTTATGTTCAATATCATGCTTTGTTGCAATTGGCTGTTTAAATTCCCCTTTCTTTTATTTGTCTAAAGCTAGGTTATACTTTTACCAAACTTAGGGTTTCTCCTAGTGTACTACTATCTCTCACTTCTACAATACAAACAATTTGTTACATAAGAATTTTTCAAAAAATGTTTCATAATATTACATTTGCATGTCTTAATCATCCTTTAAGTCAGATGTGTACAATTTGAGAGCCACGTGCACTTCCTCAGATATTGTATGTAATTTTAAAAGCCTTCTAGAAGTGATAATCGATTTCTACTTCTCAATTTTGCCAGAAGAGAAAATGATGAGACATGTGACTGAGAAGGAATCGCCTGAAATCAGGGGTGTCAAGGCCTGGGGGCTTAGATATGACCCATTGGGTCGCTCTGGAAACAGTAAAGGACTGGCCCGTGGTGCCTCTGCCAGCGAAAATGGATCTGGGGAGGGGTACATATGGCCCTCCTGAGCTCTGTTTTCACTGGCAAAGGTTGGCAGGAGGCCATCACAGCTGATGGAGTTTGTGAGCTGCATTTTTGCTGGCAGAAGGTTGCAAGAGGTCATTGCAGCCGAAAAGGAGCTTGGGAGCTCATTTTCACTGGAAGAGCACTCTGGCGAGCACAGGTGCCCCCGACATGGGTGATATCAAGCTGGCCATGCCTATCCTGCCTCACCCCAAGGTCAAACACAAACCTGATGCAGCCCTCAATGAAATCAAGTTTGACACCCCTGTCTTAAATGCTTTGGAGATATGGCTTATATTCTATCACCAATGCCATCCCTCATTACTCATAGGTCAAGTGCTGCCCTCAGCCTGTGAAGAGCTGCTATGCTGGTCAAAAGAGAAAACATCCAGCATTTTGATAGCTTCCCAGACCCATCTCAAGGGCAGAAAGGCTGTTTACAAAAAAGCATAACCATGTTTAGTGATTTGGGGGTCTCAGGTTCCCAATGTCACTCTAGAGAATTTAAAAAGAGTGGATCACAAATAACAGTGGTGGATACTTGTCCAGGAAAGGATTCTGGGAAAATATTTGCCAGGTAGCGTGAGTTAATTTAAGTACAGAGCTTTAAATAGACTTTTGCAGAGGTAACTTGAGATTAGGTCACTGACCATAGCATCCATTTCAATGTCAAAGTACTAAATCACTTGAACTCAAATCCATTCTGACTGTTGTATGTATAGACACATCCTGACATTTGAATATCTTTTCCAAGACCTTCATGGCTGCCAAGACCTTCAGGTCTGCCACATAGTCCTTGATTGTTTGTTCCTTGTTGGTTGATCTAAAAGACAGAAGCAATTTTCAATATCTTAATTGTCAGTTCTAAAGCTGGTTGTTGAAAATTTATACTCAATTTAGTTTTCTTTTTTTATAATTGCACCTTTATTATCATTTTTAAAAAATAAATTTTATTAAACATATTTCAACATTAGAAAACAACTTATAGTTCCACTCATTACAGCATTTCCGTATCAGTGTCACTTATATTAACATAGTTACTAATTATATAGATTACTATACTATGTACTATATATCATTTAAATTATACCAATATTTACAAATATATACATTTCTATCTATCTATCTTTCTATCATCTACCTATCTATCTATCCATCCATCTTACATATTCCTTATGCAACGAATTATGCATCTTACATATTCCTTATGCAAGGAATTTCTTATGCAAGATGTATACACATCTTACATATTCCTTATGCAATAGCTTTACATCTATCTCCCAGCCAAATGTAACATATATTCCAGATTTTATAATATTCTGATTCTTCTCTATCCTTTAACTCCATGGTTAACCTATCCATCCATCACTTGAACTCAAATCCATTCTGACTGTTGTGTATATATATAGACACATTCTGACATTTGAATATCTTTTCCAAGACCTTCATGGCTGCCAAGACCTTCAGGTCTGCCACATAGTCCTTGATTGTTTGTTCCTTGTTGGTTGATCTAAAAGGCAGAAGCAATCTTTAATATCTTAATTGCCGGTTCTAAAGCTGGTTTCTTTATATTCAATTTTAGTACCCTTTTTTCATTCTTCCCCCTGAATTTTATTACTGGACCTTTCAGATCCATTGCAATCCTACTTCCAAATTGATGTCTTAAATCTCTTACTTTTAAATTCAATTTTCAGCAGTGCTGCTCAATTAATTTCCCAAAGAAAGTTCAACAAAGCATCATTTTTTCATAGGTACCAATTACAGAGCCCATTTGTACACCTGCATGTTCATTGAGCTTCCATATTCCAATTTGTGGGATTAAAAAAGAACATTAAGATAAATAAAAAGAGAGAAGAGAACTTTTATAAGATGTTTTATAGATGGCATTTAGATCCTAAAAAACTGGCCTGTATGTATCCGAATTTACAACCTAAATGCTGGAGATGTGATTGTGTTGATGCTACATATTACCATATATGGTGGACTTGTAAAAAGGTTAAAGCATTCTGGATAAAAATATGGTGGATTATGCAAAATGTTCTTTAAAAAAGGATAAAGTTTACCCCTCAGTTATTCCTTTTAGGTATAACTACTGTTTGTACTGTTATAGAGACTAACTTGATTTTGCATTTAATAACGGCAGCAAGACTGTTGGTGGTGCAATACTGGAAGAAGGAAGATTTGCCTACTATTCAAGAATGGACATTAAAAGTTACAAACAACAGAGATGGCTAAAATATTAGCATATCTCAAAGACCACTTAAATGAGAACTATAAACTGGAGTGGAGAAGATGGATTGATTATATTCAAAATAAATACGGGACTAAGAAATTCCAGATAGTTTATGACTGAAGAAGCAAGGAATGATATACCGTATTTATCGGCGTATAACACGCAGTTTTAAAACTAAAATTGCAAGCTTAAACCCTGCCTGCGTGTTATACGCCGATACTGCGTGTTATACGCCGGGTCCCAAACTGCCTGCTCCAGCTGATTCACCGGCGCCCATGATACTCATAGAAGTGCAGCATCCATTTCATGGCAGCGTCGGCGGCTCTCCAGCTACCCTGCCTGATATAACCCCTACCTTGCAGCAGTGGCGGCAGCTCTCCAGCCACCTGCTGTTCGCTTTAACCCCATCATTGAACAAGCGGCGGCTGGAGAGCCGCCCGCTGCCTGATTTAACCCCATCCTAGCAGCAGCGGCTCGCAGCGGCCAGAGAGCCGCCCGCTGCCTGTATTTTTTCTCCATCATTGCGGGTGCTTACCTTCCCGCCCGCCTGCTCTCTGGTCCCAAGTGTACGCGCCGGCATTCTCCCAATCAGCTGTGAGTCCGCAGCCGCCCGCGCTGCTGTTTTAAAGGCTGCTCCTCAGGACCCTCCGAGGCCACCGTACTTCTGACGAGTGACGTCCCTGACGTTACGCTGAGGACGTTACTCATCAGCGCAATTAAAGAGTAACCTGAGTCTGCTAGCGACACAGGCCAGGTACTGTGGTGAAAACAAAAACATATAGAAATAGGGGTTTATGTGGGGGGGGCTTGTTATGTGGCGCAGGGGGAAAGAGTATGTGATATGGGGGGTGGGGTTATATGGTACAGGTGGTATCAGGACTATGTGGTACAGGGGGATTAGGTTGTACAGGTGGATCTGGGGGGGGGATTAGGTGGTACAGGGGGATCAGAGGGGGGAAAATGATGTGACAGAAGAGGGTGGGGAAGTAATTCATGTTCTAATGTTATAAATTTTAATCCAACATTAAGTTCCGAGCTTCCAAGTCATTTATTTTTAATGAAAAAAATTTTTACTCAAATTTTTGTGTTAAAATGGGGGATGCGTGTTATACGCCGGTGCGTGTTATACGCCGATAAATACGGTAATCTGTTTAGAGTTAGCCTAACAAAAGAGGAGTTAAAGCTCAAATGAAAGATGATACTAACTTTTTTTTAAAGTTCATTTTGGAACATCTTTGTTAAAGATTTATACCCTGTATTTGTTCTGGGAAGTTGGGGGGGGAGGTTGGGGGGGTTGGGTTCAGGTGGAGAGAGTGGGGGAGGGAAGCTAAATATTTGTAAAAGTCTTTTTTTTTTCAAAAATTTCCAATAAAAAAAGATAAATAAAAATTAGTAACAGTCACTTTAAGAACCCTTAGAAGACAAAAAGAGGGTCATTTAATAAGAAATGTAATTAAAACCACAGAGAGCAAAATACATGAAAGCATATAATTTTACACAGCATGGATAATTTACCCAGAGATCCAATTTTATAATAAGACAAAGCTGTACATTCCTTGTGGTAGAATTCTATCTTGTTCAAAGAACATAAATTCTGCTTGCTTTTTCTAAATGCTAATGGTTAAAACTATGTGAACTGAAAATTTCAAGTAAATATTCCAATACAGGTAGTCCTCAACTTACAATTGAGCCCAACATTTCTCTTGCTAAGGGAGACATTTGTTAAGTGAGTTTTGCTCCATTTTACAACCTTTCTTGTTACAGTTGTTGTATGTATCACAGCAGGATTTGTTAGATGATCTTCAAGACATTTGTAATTCTATTGTGTTATTCTTTTACCTTTCATGTCTAGGCTAAAAGTAAAGGTTTTTTCTTTCTAGTCATGTTTGACTCTATGGGGCAATGGTCATCTCCTTTTCTCAGCCAAGGGAGCTAATGTTGCCCAAAGATGTTTCCATGGACATGCAGTCAACCTGATTATACGCCAAAGCACATGGAACTATGTTACATTCCCATCAAAATGTTACCTATTTATTTAGTCACATTTGCATGATTTCAAAATGCTAGGTGGGCAGGAGCTCGGGCAAGTCACAAGAGCTCACAGCTTTCTAAATAACAAGCTCACCATCTTTAACCACTGAGCCCTATTACATGCAATGACTAAACTCCCATGTTGAGTACTAAAGTAGGAGTAATTCTACTCATTAACAACTGTTATCACATTGTGGCACCATTGATCCTGATGGTATTTGTATCACATTAAGTCCAAATACATTAAGTCAAAATTTCCAATTCAAAACTCTATGTTCCATACAGAAAGTCAGGAAGCAAAATTAGCACATAAGCATGACATAGGCAGTGTATAGAATGTAATCATTCTATATTGTATGGATGTGCCTTACAAAGTAACCCATGAATAGTGTTAATAATTTTTTGTACTTGAGAAGTAAAGTAAAAACGAATATATATTTTATTACATAGGTATACAATGATTATTCAGTCTAGTTCAGGAGCTGAAATCCAAAATTTCAAAAATGCCCCAGTTTCATCATGAGTCTCTGTAACAGCTGAATCTTACTTCAAATATCAACATGGCATGGAGCAAATAGTAAAACAAAGGATCTCTGCTCCTCAATCAGTAAGTTTTTAAAAACCACAAGATGCTGTTCAAGAGTGGCTTGATTGCAAATGATACTCTGAATTTTGACACACCTGTCAAAATTGATACATCCAGTCTCTCTTATTTCTCACCATGGTGTATATATAAGAATTAAAATGGTTATTCTTATGTCATTGTGTCATTGTATCATCTTAACAGCATCTTAGAGAAACAGATCTGGAACAAATTTTCTTTGGGATATAGAATCAGAATATAGTAAGCTTGGATCTTCCTGTTCCACCAAGGACATGAACTTTTGTTCTGATATTTCCAATTGGTAGTAAAAATACAAAGTTCATCTGAATCCAGAGTATGCCTTTTCTTTAATGAGATATATGGAAATAGAATGCAAAACTGCATAAAAAGGTCACAGTCTCCCTAGTGCTGTAAAACTTGGTTTCTCTACAGCCAAAACAAAAGAAGAAAGGGGGAGGAGACCATCATAAAGTTTCAAGGAGCTGCTTGTCAGTGCTCCCATGCACTTGAAGACCATCTGGCAGTGCACATGTGCATGCCAGAACCCAGAAGATCAACAGGCAATGGCTGGCATACCCAGAGAGATGGGGCTGCATGCCACTTCCAGCACCCATGGCACAGGTTCACCAACATGGAACTAGCATATATTTACAGCAAGTACAACTTTTTAATGGCTCCTGAAGAAAATGTCAGTTGATTAGAATAGTGAGTGGTGATATGAGAGAATGAAGACTTAGCAAATCAAGAGGAAGCAGACACAGCAGGAACTAACAGAGGAAATACCTATATATAAGTAAAAAGAAGAGAACGAATTACACCCAAAGCCAAAAATGGAGAAGATATTCTGCAGTGCTGAATTCTTGAACAGCTTTGGACTTCCAGATAAGGAAAATGGTGACAACTCAAAACATCTCCAAAAGAGAAGAGATGACAAAACAGCAGTGACTAACAGAGTGACAGCAAGCTTAATCCAACAGAACTCATCCAGATAAAGTAGAGGATGAGAGATATCCCACATGTGCTCCGGATGGCTGCTCTTCATGAGGAGTCAGCAGGATAACAATCACCCTGAAGGTTTGAACTTTGGGACATGGGAAGGCATCAAGCTGTCAGCCATGACAGAGCTTTTAAGGAAACTAGGTTCAACCACCTCATTTTCTAACCACCTTTGGATTTATAATTGTTTTATAGTTTTAAAAGGTGTTCAAAAAGCAAGTCAGAAAAATTACCTGGTGCATAAAACTTCATTCTAAAATAGAAAAAACTAATTAGCTATTTTGAAAAACTTAAAAAATATAAAAATATAAAATGCAAAAATCTGGATAAGAATTTAAGTGTTTTTTGAATATTTTTTTTTATTTTTAAACATACACCAATGTATTTTTTTTTAAAAAAACAACTTGAGGCACCAGACCAATTCATAATATTTTGATTTTTGAAAAACAAATATCATTTTTATGGAAATACAACTTCTTTAGTCTAACAGAAAAGAGCTCACTAATTAAAAGTTGAAAACAAAAAAAGTAATAATGAAATTTGAGATGTGGTGCCAGTGCAGATGGGCAGGAGAATCTTGTGGCAGACAAAAGAGTGAATGAGCAGGTGGCTGACCAGGGCCTGCATTCACCCTACCACCCAGGGGTTCCTCAGGAGAAAAAAAAGTAGGAGCTGAGTTTTCCCACTGCTTATGGAAAGCCATAAGCTAGGGAAGATCCAAATGGCAAACTTGTGAACCTGGGGATGCTGCAACAGCCACAGCTTTGCTGACTGATCATATGTCAGCCTTGTTCAGTGCTGTTCAAACTTTAAATGGTTGCTGAATTAGTGGTTTGTAACTTAAGAACTGCCTGTGCCTGATAGTGTATCCTTGAAGAAGAGAGAGGATACAGCTGAAAAAAACAAAATAATTATGACTGTTTGGATTCACTATTACAAAGAGCTAAAGTAAATGTGACCCAACCAGTTCCACTGGTTTATCTGTTGTCTCTCTGGAATAAGGATCAGGATGTCAAGATCTTCCAAGATTTACAATATCTACTAGCAGAAAGAGTGTATACCTTTTTAAATGAAAATTATCAGTACTTTTGATCAGTGACTTCATCAAAGTAAACAAACCCATGTGCTGATTATGTCACCAGATCATGCCCCTAAGCAGAAGTGACGTGCACAGTCCTCCTTCCCGAATGTGATGTGCATAATTGACCCCATGTGGTGCAGAACTCACAAGGTCATAACCCTAACCGGATATGTTGTACTGGCCTAAGATTATCATGATAAGCATGAGTACCCCTAACAGATAAGGGGTGGTGCAATATCCCAGCTCTATTTTTTTCACATAAGACGTGTTGAACCTAACCCCATCAAGAAAGATGCCAAGCCTCTGAATACATGATTAACATAACCCTAGACTAATTCTATGGACATTCAAGGGGGAGAGGTGGATTTGTGAAATTTAAAAAAAACAGACTTATATACCGCTTCATAGAGCTTTCAGCCCTCTCTAAGCGGTTTACAGAGTTAGCATATTGCCCCCAACAACAATCCGGGTCCTCATTTTACCCACCTCGGAAGGATGGAAGGCTGAGTCAACCTTGAGCCAGTGAGATTTGAACAGCCTGAACTGCAGTCAGCTGAAGTAGCCTCCAGTGCTGCATTTAACCACTGCACCACTGCCAGAATGTAACAGAAATTAATTACAAGAAACTGTTAAAGCTATGAAATTTATAATAAAATGTTCTTTACAAATCACATGAAAAAATGTATTATGTTTTTTTTCTTTTGCTGACCCTCCTGTTTAACCTAAGATACAGTTTAATCAAGGCTCATGTGATATTATTCATTCGGGATTTCCTGATGCTGGGGGGCGGGGCTGGCCAGTGTTTGCAAAAGGTATGAAGAACTCACCAACTCTGATGTGATTAATTTGTGACATTATCTACTATTCAATGCATCTTCCTGGGTAGGCAGGGTGTACAGTTTTGCAAAAGATGTGAAGAACTCCCCTTTTCTGATGTGATTAATTTGTGATGTCACCAGTGTGTATAAAAGTAGGGCCCATACTTGTCCAGTCATGTTTGCTAGTTTCTGGCATATCCATACCTCTAGAGCCATTTGAACTGCTAAGAAGACCCCTATTCAGAATGGAAGCTACTATTGTAAGTAATTTTATGCTTAATTTTGAAACACTTAAATGCAAAATGATTTTTATAGTGTTCTTGTCTGCTTGCTTGTTTGTTTGTTTGATTGATTATTTTCTTTCACTAGAATAAATTGACAGACTCAGAATGTTTGAGGGGAGCTACAATTTTAAGTAGTTTTATGGCTAATTTTTTGAAACACTGACCCCTCTTAGATGTAAAATGTGTTTAAAACATTCTTGCATATACTTGCTTATTTCTTTGACTGTTTTTTTTCACTAGAATGAATTGACAGACTCAGAATGTTTGAGGGCATATGAAGGTATTTGTCTTTCATACTTTCACACATTTAGATTCTTATAAACATTTCTGCAACAATTCTGATTATTGGGGTTTTCTTTTCCTTCAGAATGGGAGTATGATCAGCCATTTGTGGGTCTCACTATTCCCACAGATCACCAGGGACCCCAGCATGACATGACCCCTCAGTCTTCCACAAGCCACACAACACGAATGATGTTAGGATAATATACATGCTAGATATTATGCTAGAATACTATCTAGCATTTTATCCAGCTATAAAACTATTAGTATTATTTTTTAGAAACTAAAGGTGTTTGTGTGTGTGTGTGTGTGTGTGTGTGTGTGTGTGTGTGTGTTGGTATTACTTTATTAAGAATGTTGGTGATAACTGTTTGTTTGTTTGTTTGTTTAACCAGAGCCGGCCTGCAAAAAAGCAAAAATGCATGGTGATGGACTCCCTGCATCCCCAGCAGACAGTTGTGATTCTATGGTTGTCTCTCAACCAGAAGAAGATATATGTCATTCTAAGCCCCAGCTATAGGCTCCTAGCTCTGCGAACTCTCAGAATATGAACGATGTTTATCTGGATATGGTGCAGGCATGGGAGAAGCCTATCTTAAATTTCAGAGCTGTGGAATACTATCATCTATATAGATTTGTTAATCTTGACCGAATTCAGTCTTTTGTAGTTGCTATAGAGGCTATTCAGGTTATTCTGTTACAGATTCTTTTGAATAATGTTGCTATGAACATAGGCCCAAATGATTTTGTTCAACTTCAGTTGGATGCAAAGGAGTTCTCTTTTCTCTTAGGAGGCATGTGAATGATTTAAATGCTGATGATTTCTGATCAGTGTTGAAAATCTGCTTCAAAGTAAGGCAGATATATTTTTTGGGGGTAATTTACAATTAGTGGTTACAGAACAAAAAAGCAGGGAGGGCTTAGGAAGTTAAACACTGTGCTGCTCAGCAGAGTACTGGAGAAAAAAAGGCAACACCTAGTAGATTTCAATGTGAAAGGTGAATTTCTTTGTTTTGCTAGCTGTTTGCTCTGTCTGATTGGTGCGGATATAAGAAATCAAGAAATTATTACCAGGGCCAGGGAACTTCACAGCAGACTGGGTATTTCCACAGAAAACAGGATTGACTTTTCTCAGATACACATCTTTGAAGAATATTTATGGATCACTATAAAGATCTTGTTTTATATGCAGGACGAGTGGGGGTTTTTTGTCACAGGTCGCCCATAGCAAGAAAAAATAGTGTTTATATTGTTACGCAACAAGCATTACTATGGCGTCAAAAATATCAAGGGCTTCTTGGGTGAATGCTATTTCTGTAAATTCTGCCACATGCCCTACCACCACAAATTTTGTCATGGCTGTCAATATATTTTCAGAGCCTGCCTAAAGCAAGAATGTCAGCAGGTTGAGGTGGAGAAGATGCACTGTTGTAGGTGCAAAGTGTCTTGTCAGTCTAAGGAATGTGTTGAAAGACATACATAACTCGCTATGAAGGGAAAGGTTGACTGTAAGAATAAAGAATATTGTGAAACGTGTGGGATGTATGTCTTTACCCCCCACAAAAAGTGCAAAGAAGTCAAGTGTGGGCAATGCTCTGAGAAGGTTGAAAGCTTGGAAGGGCATTTATGCTTTCTAAAATTGTTGGACCATCCGCGAATTGGCAAAAGATGCATTATTTATGATTTTGAATGTTGCCAAGAGACAGGCATCCATATACATAATTATATGTGCGCCAAGGATATGGGGATGGGGACGATAAAGATGTTGTGAGGTGGGATTGTTATGGTGTTAGATGCCTGGAGCAGTTTGTAAAGAAATTTATAAATCATAAGTTTAAAGGATGTACGTTTATTGCTCACAACACCAAAGGTTATGATGGGTATCTAGTACTGAGACAGCTGATCCGTGAAAAGGTTAGGGTTCAACTTATAAATCGGGGGGGGGGGGACTTCTGTGTATTACCCTTCCAGATTATAAAATTCAGTTTACTGATAGTCTCTCATTTTTACCACTTAAATTAAGTAAATTACCCAAAGCTATGGGGTTTCAAGGCAGTAAGGGATATTTTCCCCACTTGTTCAGTACAATGGCCAATCAAAACTACGTGGGACCACTCCCAGAAACCAAGTATTACTGCCCAGAAACTATAATGCCCAGGGAGAGAGAAGAATTCCTGAAATGGCATGCTGCTAATAGAGATACTGTGTTTAAACTAAGGAAGGTTCTGGCTCACTATTGCAGACAGGATGTAGATATATTAAGATAGGCCTGTATTCGATTTAGGGATCAGATGATGAAAATGACTGAGTATGAGTACCACAGTGGGATTGGGAGGATATTGTTGAGGAGATTCGATGCATTGACCCCTTCCAATATATCACATTGGCATCCATCTGCATGGCACAGTACCTGTTCATGTATTTGAAAAGCAATACCATTGTTTTAGATCCTTTGGACAATTATCACAAGACACAGAAAAGGTATTCAGCTCCAGTGATTCAATGGTTGTTGCATATAGAGCACACTGAGAATCTCAATATTCAGCATGCTCTGAAGGGTGGCGAAAAGCAAGTAGGCAAATATTTTTGGATGGTTTTGCTGTCATAAATGGAACCCCCTTGGCTTTTGAATTTCATGTTTGTTTTTCTCATGGGTGCCATGTCTGCTACTCTGAAAAAGACTTCAACAAATTACTTGATTCAACATATGGTAGCCTACACAGCCATACTAGGATTAAAGAAGAGTACCTCAGGGCACAGGGTTATGCTGTGTGCTGCATCTGGGAACATGAATGGCGGTGGAGGATGACACCTCTTTGAAGCAGTTTCTAGTTGAGAATAAGCTCCCAACTCCTTTGAATTCTCGAGTACACCATGGAGTACCCAATTGGGCACCCTCAAATCATCTATCAAAACTTTGGAGACATAAATCAATATTTTGGGTTAGCCAAAGTCAAAGTGTACCCACAAAGGAATCTCTATTTCCCAATCCTACGTCATAAATTGGGGGACAAATTAATGTTTAGTTTGTGCATAACCTGCACAGAAAAAGTGCAAACCTCACCCTGTAAACACAGTGATGAGGAAAGAGCTCTGACTGGGACATGGTGTAATGTTGAATTGAACGTAGCCTTAGAAAAAGGTTACAGAATTGTTGAAATTACAAGATCTGGCATTTTGAAAGAACATCAAATGAGCTATTTTCAGGATATATGAACATGCATCTCAGACAGAAACAGGAGGCCAGTGATTACCCTGACTGGTGCAAAACAGATCAGGATAAAGAGCAATATATTCAGGATTATGAAAAGATGGAAGGCATCTGCTTACGGCATGACCACATTGAAGTAAATCCTGCTAAAAGACAGATTGCCAAACTCTTTTTAAATTAGCTGTGGGGCAGGTTTGGCCAGAGCACCAATCACCTGAATATATCCATGGTGACAAACCTGAGGATTTATTCAAATATCTTTTTGTACCCTATTATGATGTTTCCTCATGTGAGTTTGTGGATACAGAGACAGCCGTTGTGACATAGAAAACAGCCAAGAACCACCCCACCAAATCCACATGCACTAATGTATTCATTGCCAGTTTTACAATCACTTATGCACAGCTGGAATTATACAGGCTACTGGGGGGGCTGGGCGATAGGTGTCTGTACCATGACACTGATTCAGTCATCTTTGTAAGTAGAGAGGGGGCATAATCACCTTTGGGTGATTATTTAGGACAACTGACAAGCGAAATTCCACCAAACACTACGATAACAGAGTTTGTTGTGGCCGGCCCCAAAATGTATGCTTATGCTTTGTCCAATGGTGAAGCAGTGGTAAAGGTGAAGGGAATCATGATAAATTGTAGTAATAGCAGTAAAGTTAATTTCTTCTGCTGAAATTACTCTCATTGTTTCTGCCAAATTTTTTCCCCTTTCTTCATCTATATTTTGACATCTTAGCTAGAGTTCCAGTTCATCGATGTCTCCTTTCTGTATTTCGCACTTATCATTTCCCTCCACTCTCGATTTGCTGTCAGTGTCAACAATTTTCTTATCACTTTCATATGTATCTGTGATTATTTTGAACTCTGTCTTCAAATTTCATCATTGTTTTATAAGTATTCTCAACTCTTCCCTCCGTACTTTCTGTATTTTGATCTATAATTTCAAGTCTCCTTTCAATTCCCTCTGTGATTAAGACTTTTGAATTTCTAGCATAATTCTTTGCAATGTTAGTCCCTTTTCTTCTTCATATTGTGCCATTTTTCCAGGTTATAAACACTGCCACTAAAACATCCAAGGCTTTTTCTAGGTTTCAAACAAATTCAGTAAAGTTTTTCAGGTCAAAGCTTTCTCTTTCCTTCAAAGGAACACCTGTATAAAGAAGACATTTTCCACTGACCCTTTCAGTAAACAAAGCCAATAGCTTTGTAATATCAGATGTTGCCAAGCCTCTAGCCTCTAGATGGCAGTGTTACATTTTTTCCTCTGTTTTTGCCTCTCTTTTTAAGCTCCGAACTTCGGAAGAGAAGAAAAAAATGTTTAAAGATTACGATCTGGCCGACCCCTGCGAGGAAAGAAACTTTTAATCCATGAATACAAAAAATGGAAAAAGTATAGAGGAAGAAGGTAAAAAAAGACCAGACCAGTTTAAAAGTAAGAGGCATTTGTAAAAAGTCCATCCATAGAAAACAAACAAAATTAAAGTGAAAAAGATAACATGATAGTTTTAAACCAGGGTTAATTCGCCGCTTGCTTTCTTCTGTCTTCAATTTTATTTTAACTCTAAGTCTTTTGGGTTTTCTCTTCTCTAATAATAAAGATTTTTCTCACCATTTCAACACACTGTCTCTTCTATTCTGCTTCTGTTTCAGGGGTCTGTCCCAACCTTCTGCAGCCATGGCTGCTTCTCTTGTAGCCAGCAAAAAGAGCTTTTTCCTGGATCAATAAGAGTCTTTGTGATGCCCTGAGATCAGCAGGACGTGCCCTTCTCTATCACCATTCCTTCAGAACAGTTTAGATCCAAAAGGATCATCCAGCAACAGAGATATTGACAGCAATCCTGGAACCCCAAGATTGTATGTCATGTCGTAGTGACGCCCCACCTCTCAAACTGTTAGATTCTTGATGTTCTGTAAGTGTGGTTGTTTTCTTGCAGATGTAAAAAGAACTGAAGATGTCACCTAACTTGGTGATGAAGGAATGCAAGAAAGCAACCAATTTCAGAGAACATCCAGGGCATCTCAGATTAACTTTGTGTCACTCATGGACAGGGGATGGGATGAAGATAATATCATGAGGACATTATAGGAAAAAAAGATGCCTTCAGGACAAGTTTACATAATGTTCAGGTGCAATCTTAAAATAATACAATAGGATGCATACCGTATGTTTTTATTATCTAGTTCCTTTAACAAGTATTTTCTCTTTAAAGAAAGTTATATGACCAAAGTTAAGAAGTTGCAAAATAAACAGAATGCTGGTTTTATGTACAGCAATTATATTGCAATTTCTTTAGCAGAGACTTGAAGAATGAATCCATATCAAAGAATACAGTTTTTTACATGAGACCATAAACAAATTTGGGTGGAGGCAGTATAATCTGTGCAGGGAGTTGTAGAATTGAGGTGAGATAGTATATTTGGTTGTTTATTATAAACAGTGAAGATGAGCATAAGCAAAAAAAACCTTTATTATTTTTAAACAATCTCAAATATTATGAAGTATTATGTTCCAACATACTCACAAAGATAATTGAAATGTACTTCCTATCCCCTGTATAGTGATTATAGCAATAGATTTAGTGGCAAAATAATTTTGGACATGGGATTGGTGGAATTTTACTACATGTACACCATGTTAATCATTTCTTAAGAACTGTAATACTGCCAGGACCAAATATCATTTTGTTAATTTGTAAACGTTCTATCTTTCCCCAGAGTTACTTTCCTAGTTCTCTCTGTACTCATTTTATCATAAAACCACCTTTTGAGATAAGATGGGCTGAGAGATTCACTGGCTCCAAGTCACCTAGTGACAGTGGTGGGTTTCAATATTTTTTAGAACCTATTCTGTGGGTGTAGTCTATTTTGTAGGCATGGCTTGGCAGTCATGTGACTGGGCAGGTATGGACAACTTGACATCACTCATGCACTCTCAGTCACATGACCACCCCCCAAGCCATGTGGCAAAATTTTTGGGACTCCTATGAAGAGGGGGGGAGGGGAAAACCTTCCAAAAATAGACAATTGGAGGACTAAGGGCCAAAATTAGGGAGATTGGAGAAGGCAGGACAGAGGGGAATCCAGTGGAAAGCTATCACATGTTGGAGAAAGAACTTTGGGAGATTGGAGGAGACAGGACAGAGGGGAATCCAATAGAAAGCTATCACATGTTGGGGAAAGAACTTTGGGAGATCGGAAAAGGCAGGATAGAGGAGAATCCAGTAGAAAGCTATCACATGTTGGGGAAAGAGCTTTGGGAGATCAGAGGCGGCAAGACAGAGGGCAATCCAGGACAAAGCTATCACACATTGTGGAAAGAACTTTGGGAGATCTGAAAAGGCAGGACAGAGTGGAATCCAGTAGAAAGCTATTGCACGCTGGGAAAAGAACTTTGGGAGTTCAGAGGAGACAGGACAGAGGGGAATCCAGTAGAAAGCTATCACACGTTGGGGGAAGAACTTTGGGAGATCGGAGGAGGCAGGACAGAGGGGAATCCAGTAGAAAGCTATCACACTCTGGAGAAAGGACTTTGGGAGATCGGAGGAGGCAGGACAGAGAGGAATCCATGAGAAAACTCTTAAGCTTGCCACTGCTGTCTGGTAGATTATGCTGCTGGACCTCTCCATGCTTCTCCGTTCACCACCTCCACTTCCAGGTATGGGACTTGGCACCGAATTGGACTAGGATAGTGCGGACGGGTGGGGGGAGCGAGCGATGGAGCTGCTTCAGAACAGGTAGGGGTGAGTGAGCGAGCGACAGGGCCAGGGCAGGCATTCCGGAAGTTACTTCTGGGTCCACCGGTCGAATCTCCTCTCACCGGATCGGTAAATTTCACCATCCAGTTCTCCCGAGCTGGTGCGAACCGGCAGAAACCCACCACTGCCTAGTGACCTTACATAGCTGGATTTCCATAACCATAAACTGCATGATCATCTTGGAGAAGGTATATTCATGTGGCATTTTAGATTATGAACTGACTTAATAGCACCTAATCAAATAAACAAGCAATGCTGATTTATAATGTTGTGCAGTGGGGAACAGTCTGCAAATCTAGGGTAACATTTGTTCCTAAAGTTAATTTAATGCATATCTTTGTTTAATTTCAAAATCCTCTATGTAAGAGACCATAGATGCTGTTTGGGAAATTTCCAGGAAGGAAAAAGGGAGATCCCATCCAATGTTGACTCTGGTCTGATTTACTGATTACTTCAACCCCACGCCTGCATAGTTCTACAGATTTTCTCCGAGGAAGAAATATCCTAACTAATGCAGTACAGAATTAATTGAGCTGTTAAAACTGGGGTTAAACATTTAAAATTTTCCATTGCTTGATAATAATATTGTTTAATTTTTGGCTTATTTTTATTGTCAGACCTTGGCATAAATTAAAAAAAGTGATCCAAGAACAACAGCTAGAGATCATTAAGCATAGCCATCATTGGCAGCACTGCACATAGAAATGACTTAATAATTAATGTGAAATTTCAAGTTTACAATATTTTTTTTTGAATTATTATCTGACCTGTATCTCTCTGTTCATGGCCATTGGGAATCTGTGCAGAGAACAGCTCTTTTAGTGTTAATTTTTCAGCAGTTAATTATTCCAAATGCAGTAAGATATGCTCCTCCTTTCTTAAATACTTTTTAACTTGATTTTGGCAGACAGAATTCATCAGAGGAGGAGTAAACTGTGGAAAGATGTACTTTACACTAGACACCTTTATATGCTTAAACTCCTATCAACATTGTTTTTACTTCAAAATACTGATTTTAATTCTGTGTTATTTCTCCAAAATTCTGTAAGTGAGTCTTAGCTGGGGCCAAGTCTTCTCTAGCACCATTGTGGAGTTGTGTCCCAATGACTTGTAATGAGACTTACTCTAATCTCTAGTGCTGTCAAGGAAGAATTAAATCTAGGCTGTGGGAAATTTAAGAAAACATTTGCCACAGAAAAATAGTATTGCCTTCATTAGCACTTTGCATTCAGAGATTTTTGATACTACAAGTAGCTCTTGACTTACAATGGACCCACAAAAGGGACTTAGACCTGGTTTTGAAGTTCTGATCTCGCACACACACCCATGGTCACATGACTGCATTTTGAATACTCAGCAACCAGTCACATTTAACGTTGCAATCACATGTCTGTGATTTATGGTTTTGCCAGAAACTGGCATTTACCTCCAGTTTCTGGCAAAAACTGGCAATAGTGAATAATGGGTTTGCTTAACAATCATGACAGTTGCTTAACTACTGTGGAATTCTCTGTCACAATCAGTGACACGGTAGTCACTTAATGACCACTGCAAAAAAAGGTCAGAAAAACAATTCAGATCGCATGGTGATCCACATTACCACCATCACAAGATATGACTATAGTTGCCAGGTGTAATACATCTTGTAGTAGGTTCAGTAGCTTGATTAAGTTTTAAATAATAAAGGAATATTTTCTTTCCTTCAGTAGTTACTCATAACCAAACCAGCCATTTCTCTCAACTATAGGCATATCTCCAATTGTATGTAACCACAGCCCCATCAAGCCTTTGCAGCCACTTTCTTTCTGCTGTGATTCCATGGTATAATCTCCATTTCTTCCTAAACCATCGACAGAAACAATTTAAAGTTGTGCTTGACTGAACTGGTTTTAAAACAGTTCTGATACCATCCAGTGAGAGCCTCAAGAGTTATAAAACCCATTAAGCCTTGCCAGGCATTTCCTTGGAAGAAGTCAGGCGAGAGATGATAGGGATCGGCAAAATGGAGGTCAGCAAAGATCATATAGCAGTAGACTTATATACCGCTTCATAGGCCTTTCAGGCCTCTCTAAGCGGTTTACAGAGAGTCAGCATATTGCCCCCAACAATCTGGGTCCTCATTTTACCCACCTCGGAAGGATGGAAGGCTGAGTCAACCCTGAGCCGGTGAGATTTGAACCGCTGACCTGCTGATCTAGCAGTAGCCTGCAGTGCTGCATTTAACCACTGCGCCACCTTGGCTCAAACATGTTAGTATAATTTTCTGCCAGCTCAAGTGAGGATACTTGGCACTTTGACTTAGAAATGGAAAAAGATGTAAGAGTTGAGGTTGCATTCATTTGTGGCATTTTTGATCAGAGACATCTGCAGTGATGGTCTTTGAAGATATAGCTGAGCAATCAAAGTCCCAGTCTTTTTCACAAGCATACAGTACATGTGACTCATATTATAAAGAGATAGGCTTCCACAATTTTGAAGCCAATGCCTTGTTTTACTGTGGATGTCCTTGTTTCGAATTGATTTCTCCAGCACTCTGCCATGAATACCATGGCATACCATATTAACATAGCTCTGTCTTAAAAATTTTCCATAAGCAAAACCAGTTTAGCAGTTAAAGTCCTTATTAGTTAAGGGAAACAAACAAACAAGCATATTAGAAAGACTATGGAACATGTTAATATGGTAAGCACCTAGCATTTTTAGATACTCATTGCCAAGTACTGTAGGTAGGACAACTTGGCACAGATATTCGAAACTGATCTAAATTCACAAAGCAGCATGTGTCTCAATTCGTTTTCATCAAACTGTTGTATATTCTTCATGTATTATGCTCAGCTTCTGTGTTGTATGTATTCTGCAAACATTGGGGAGCAACGGACATAATCCTTTTTGTACGAGAACCTCCTGCTTCAAGTGGAGTTTGTGTCTCGAAAAGAAATGATTTTAAGAAACAAAGAAAGGCAAAGCAAGAGCCTACCTGGAATTGGCAGTTTAGGGTTGTCTCTGAGTTGAAATTTGAAGCTTTTCAGTAAAAACACACCTCTTTCAGGGTGTTATGCAAACTAAAGGACAGAAAATGCAACAGCTAGAATCCATAGTTATGCTGTCATTTAGTCAGTTTATCAGTCGACAAAAAATTAGGAGGCTTGCAATGATGCAACCATTGGCCTTAATGCCCTGAAATTGTCTGAGAGCTGGATTGTTAGGAAAGTTACTTTCTCCACACTAGCAGTTTTTTGCAGCATTAACATTGTTCCTGCTCTTTTTCCTTTTTTTTTAACCCTCTGCTTTTCATGCATGATTATTTTCTGACTACAGTGGGATGAATCTGCGGCAAAAGATTTTGATTCCTTTAGTAGGAATGGTCTTGGCCATTTATTTTTATTCAGGAAAGGAAGAGTTTAAACCTGGTAAGTTATTTGAAGTAAAGGTATTTTTGAATTAAAAGGAGAGGCAGGAGAAAAGAAAGGACCCTTGCTTTTAAAAACACACAAACTGGTTCAGAGCCTAAAATGAATCTTGCCTTGGTCATGAATGGCTTTACTTAGAAGCTTCTACAAGCCATACTTGCCACAGGCAAGTAGGTTTTTTTTCCCCAGCAAGCAGGTAAGATGGGAAATATCGGGATGGGAGGGTTGTTTTTGTTCTTTGAAGGATTTTGATATTCTATCTGTTCAAAAGGGATTTTTGCTTGTGAAAAGTTCCTGAAAAACAGGGGAAAAAAATACTTGTATGATAGTTTTAACAGCTTTTGAACCTGAAATGCACGAAATGGGTTAAAACTAATGCCTAATTATATTGCGGGAAAGAGAGAAAGACAGAGTGGGGGAGTAAAAATTATTTTGGTGTTATTTTATGCTCCTTTGGAATGCTAGTAATTCTTGTTTCTGCTGCTTTCTTGTGCATTGTACTGTTATGACTAATAACTGATGAAGGCTGGAATTGCTGGTTATCCTCTTATGATCTTTAATGTTATGCGTTTATTGGGGGAATGGGAACCTATTTAATGTCAGCTTTATAAAATGTGATTCTTGCATCTTATTCTCTAGAAATGTTGAAAGAGAAGAGAGTGATTGTTACCGGGGCTAGCACTGGAATTGGTGAGCAGATAGCATACCACCTAGCACAGATGGGTTCTCATATCCTGATTACTGCACGGACAGAAGCCCGGCTCCAGCAAGTAAATATTAAATATTCATTTATTCCACTATATAATTACACTCACAAGCTCTCATACACTGAAAGGGTTAAGAGAGAGACAAAGAACACTCTCCCTCAAACTGAGAATGAAAATTAATTCTTCAAAGCCAGAAAGAAGCAAGGAGATAACTGCCACCATTCATAGGTGACTCTTAATGACATTTTTCCTTCTTTGGCTGATTAATGGCATCAGACTGTATTATACCTTCAAATCCCAGGGATAAGGAAAGATAACTGCTTCATCTAATATGGAGAGTCAGAGCAAGATCTCTGATGCTATTCCTTCTCTGCCTGTGGTGAAATGCCATTTGATCTCTCCCTATGATTTTGGAAAGCAGGCATGACAGCGTAGTCCAATGGGCTGGTCAAATGGATAAAGTCACAAACATATGAGAGAGGGGGGAGAGGGAGGGAGGGAGAGGGAGGGAGGGATAGGGAGGGAGGGAGAGGGAGGGAGGGAGAGGGAGACAGAGAGAGAGAGGGAGAGGGAGAGGGAGGGAGGCGCATAATCATAAGAAGGGAGGGAGGATGATTAAACATTAATATTTGGGAGAGATTTAAAATTTTAAATTGTGGATCCCTGGTTTTATAGTTTATTATCAGCAGCATGTGAGTATGTTTGCACATATTTAAGTATGTGTGTCTGTGTGATTGTATGTCCAGCCATGCACCTGATAAAAATGTAGTGGATATCTTCTGAAAAATGTATCCTTTCCTGCTGATTCAAGATTACAGTAGGTGGACAACACTTTATTTTGGTACAAAGAAGGGACCTGAATTAGTTTTTGAACATGGAATAGATATTCATTCAAAACTTCCCAATGCTTTGCAAACATTCTCGTTCCATATATATGCCAGATACTGCCTATCTGGACAGCATACTGCTTATCTGCCTTTCTGGAAGAAAAAAACCTGACCAGAATATCTAAAAAAGTATACCTGAAGGCAAACTCAAAATTAAGTTCAGAACTACAAGCCCAGGCTATCTCTAAAACTGTTACCATATGTTTGATTTGAGATCATAGACTGAGTATACACATCTACACACAATATTTGCAAAGCATTTGTTTTTTGCCACTGCCCTCTAGAGACAGAGAGAGGTTGCAGCATCAACTAAAATAAGTTGGAGCATGCTTAGAGTTAGCCTGTGTCCTTATGTATACATATTTGTGAGATGAACATGTTCTATCAACATTTTTCCAGCTGTAACCATGACATTCCTATGAAATCTAGAAGTTGGCATTTGTTACTTTATGAAGAAAGGAAAGGATGGGAAGATACATCATAGTCCAAAGTACTGCTCATGATTCATATTCCTTTATGATTCAGATCTGTCTTGTTTTTAACTTTATTAATTTATTTATGAACTTGAGATATAGCAGACGAGGCACAGGAAAGTGGCTAGACGTGATTGATGACTCAAACAGTCAGACCTATCCTATTCCTATGGCAGTATTCCTTCTATGATAGGTAGATATGCTTCCAGGTAGTGACATGCTGAAGAGGAAGACCAATGGAAGTCAGAGAATTCAGCCTGTCTCTTTGCTTATCAATTGTTGTATATCTTTGTACAGGGCAGCACAATGTGAATCAGAGCCATAGAATCTACATAGTGAGTGGCAAAGAGGCCAGTATTTTCCATTGATTCAGGACTAGATTGTATTGTATGGCACTTTATTTTGGCACAAAGAAGGGACATGTAGTAGATATTCATTCAAGACTTCTCAACCCTTTGCAAATATTCTTGATATATGTATGTATGTATGTGTGTGTGTGTGTGTGTGTGTGTGTGTATGTAGGTATGTATGTGTGTGTGTGTGTGTGTGTGTATGTGTATATATATATATATACACACACACACACACACACACACACACACACACACAGTTATTCGGGTTTTCTCCTGAATAAATTTGAAAGTTTCTTGGCGACGTTTCGATGAAGTCTCATTCGTCATCTTCAGGCTGGTTTGCTCAGCTTTGTGCTTCTAGGAGCAATGTGAGATCGCAGCTGTTTCTTCCTTTTAACTGCCAGTGGGGATGGGAGCTGATTGGGTGGGAGCTTGGCTGTGTTGTGATTGGGTGGAGGTGTGTTCTGATTGGTTGTGGGGGTTGTGCTCGGCTTAGTCTAGGTTGCCGGGGGATTTGAGCTGGTGAGCTACGTTGCTGTGGTTTGGCTTCGTGTTTGTGGCTGTGCCAGGTCTTCATGGTGGGTGTCAGTCTGCTTCATGTATGGAATGGAGGGGTTTAAAGTGGCTAATGATGCAGCTGCGGTTTGGCTTCTGGTACTTGGTCGTGCCTCATCATCAGTGTGGGTTTGAGCCTGCTTTCTGCATGGATGTGTGGTGGTGACATCCTGTGTGGCTCTCGTGAGTGTGGGTCTGGTGTCATTCCTCATGTTTGGAACTCTGTCTAGAACTTTTCTAGCTCGATGACTTCTCTGATTATTCTATTGTTAAAGGGTTCAGCTTTTGTGATAGTTCTGGTCTTTTTAAAGTCAATTTCATGTCCTGTGGTTTTAAGGTGTTGGACCAGGAAAGAAGTTGGTTCCTCTTTTCTGACTGCGTTCAATGCGTGCACTTATTCTTCTGTTGGTTTGTCCAATGTATGTGGAGCGGCAGGTGGTGCATGGGATTTCATATACCCCTTGATTTTCTAACTCAATTTTGTCTTTGGGGTTTCTTAGGATGGTGGATATTTTTTGGTTTGTGCAGAATGCCATCTTGATGTTGTGTTTGTGGAGGATTTTGCTGATTTTGTCTGTGGTGCCTTTTATGTATGGGAGGAGGGCTTTTCTGCTTTCTTGTTCTCTGTCTTGGATTTTAGTGGCGGTTTCTTTTTGGATTAGGTTGGTAATCTTATTTCTTTGGAATCCATTGGATGTCAGTACGTTAGTGAGAGTGTGTAGTTCAGTTGTTAGGTGTTGTTCATCAGCTAAGCGTTCAGTTGTGGAGATGAGTGTCTTGGCTATGGAGTTGATCTGATCTTCGCCAAGACACTTCCAAATTTATGTGGGAGAAAACCCGAATAACCAAAGACATACATACAAACACCCGCGAAAACCTCAGAAAACATTATATATATATATATATATATATATATATATATATATATATATATATATATATATATATATACACACACACACACACACACACACACACACACATATACTATAACTTTATTAAGACTCATATATCTTTGCCAGAAATTCTTTATTTCTCAGTGCTATTACTTTCGCCCATCCTATTCAGTCATGTTTTCTTAGCCTTCCCCAAATTCATGCACTCTCAATGGATTGACTGGGAATTATAGAAGTTCAAATCCAACACATTGGATGGAGATCTCTCTCTCTCCTCCATCCAATCTGTTGTATTTGAAATTTCATAATTCCCAGTCAATCCATTGAGAGTACATGAACTTGGGGAAGGCTGAGATTTTAAAAACATGACTCAATAGGGTGGGTGAAAGTAAAAGCACTGAGAAATAAAGAATTTCTGGCAAAGATATATGAGTCTTAATAAAGTTATAGTAAAGACAGAAGTAGGAGGAGGAGATTGTTTAATGGAAAACATATTGTCTCTCCCTTGCATGATCACTGCTGATCTCAGTAGATAGACACAGACACATAGAGAGACTGAGACAAAGAAACAAAAGAAAGAGAGAGAGAGAGAATCTGAACATCTAAAGAAAAAATATTTTTCTTCAACTCACTGTTGACTATTGGCTTTAGTTAAAGCAATGCAAGCAGACTTTCAGATAAAATCTATCCAATCCTCCATGTCTATCAGAAAATGCACAGGTTTTGCTGGGCTTTCTAAGAAACCTGTGTCAATGAAAAGTGGAACATTTCCAGGTGAGACTTTGAAATTAGTCACTAAGTTCAAATCTTTAGTATATTTAGCCAATAACAATTTATTTTGGAATACCAACCTCTTTGTAACAAAGATCAATACATCATCAATTCAATATTACATATAACTAGTTTATTTTTTTATTGTACCTGAATTTAAGGGAAAATATGTCAGATATTTACAGAATATGGTTACTGGAGTAACGTTCCATGGTTTCAAATGACTTTTTTAGAATTATAAATCTAGCATGACTACCAAAAGAAGTGCTGCAAATGCAATATTTAAAATGTTTTTTGGTGGGAGAATGGGATTGTACATCAAAAAGCTGAAAATGCTATCAGCTGAAATTGTTAATGAGGTGGTTTTTCCAGTGGAAATTCCCCACTGATAATGTTGATCCAATAAGTACATTTAAAATGTGCTCTTAAAATATTCTCATAAATTGGATTGTTCAGTTGCTTCTTTGCAGATACTGGTATTTGATTTAATAAATTTGAGTGCAAAGAGTTTTAAAGAGGAATATCTACTAATTTTACTTTTCTGTTTGCTTTATTAGGTGGTTGCTCATTGTTTAGAGTTGGGTGCAGCATCTGCCAGGTACATTAATGGCAGTATGGAAGATATGAACTTTGCTCAAGCAGTGGTGAAGAAAGCAGAGGAATTATGGGGTATGTTGACCTTATTAGAACATGAGATGGTTCCAGTATCCTATGTCTAACTAATTAGATGCTTCCAAAAGCCCAGAGCTAGGGATTAGAATGTGAAGACAGTCACCTTCTGTAATTTACATTTAGTGGTTCATCATGATTAATAACTATTGAATGAGCTATCCTCCTTGCCTTTGTCTTTTCAGTGCTCCCTCCAACTCCAAAACCCTAGTATATTCCAGCTAAGTAAGCATCAGTACGCTAGCTAGAAATAGGAATTGACACAATCAAATCCAAGACATAGGTATATGTCCAATTAACAGATGAAGTTAAGTCTGTTCCAAGTTGTAAAATAAAATCTTTTTTATGATGACCATAAGGGTGAGATAAATTTGGACAGGCTTTCAAAACTGATGGCAGCAATTTAAGGTGGGTCAGGTGAAGAAGCTGGCATAGCCAGGATTCCCCGATGTTCTTTATTGTATTAAAGTAGAGTAACAGAATCTTGAAAGCCTGTTTCTCTGTTCCCCCCCCCCCCCCCAAAAAAAACCTCAGATATATTCTGAGTTTCCTTCTCACACTTTTCTCTTTTTCAGGATTGTGTAATCTTTTCAGCAACTCCCAACCCCCTTTCATGGCTTGTTCAATACTTCCTTATTTCAAGTTGAAAGCTACACTGCCCAGCATGTTGTATAACTCCATAACAGCACTGTTGTTTCTAGATTGCATCTCTGCACTTTTTATCACAAACACATGCTTAAGTTCTTCTGCTCTTAATTCTTCCTGGTCCATGGACTTGGGAAGGGATGTGTGTGTACTCCTGTTCTCTTTCTACCACTATCTCAGAGGCAGGACAGCATCTTTCTTTCAAAGTTGCTAGAATCTTTCTATTCTCTTTCTCATCTTCTCAACATCTAAAGGTATCAGTAGACTGGCAAAATTCTTCTTAAGCACTTGGAACAATGCAGCAATGTGTCTTGCGAATTCTATAAGTTAATAATGTGTGTTAGTAGAGCAGTGAGGTGGCCTAGTGGTGAAGACACTTGCTTCCCACTCAGAAGGTTGAGAGTTAGAGGCAGATGTTTCTCTCACAGGGTGCAAAGAGAAAATATCAGCTGCAAATTCTGTGTAGGTGTCAGGAAGGGCATACAGCCAATATATATTCAGCCCCATTCAGCCACCCAACTCTACCTTGAATTAAGCGATTACAGGGTCATAAAAAGAAAAAATAATAATGATGTGTGTTAACAAGTACTACCCTTTATCTGCCCTTAAATCGATTTGAATATCAGATTTTAATATAATGAGAGAAATGGTGGGAAGCTTTATTTCCCTAAAATATCTTACTTTGCCCACCCCAGAAGTAAAAATTTACACATATTTATTTATAGCATGCATGCTTAAGTTGCCATTTCTTTTAGCATTTTAACCCTTAACTAATTTTAAAACTATTGTCAACAGTACACCTTACTATGTGAATGGGAAATAAAATAATTGACCAATTATCACCAGACTTTTATTGATCCCAACCCTTTATTATAGATCATGTCATTTCTTGAGGCTTTGGATCTTCTGGAGGGAAAGATATTTAAGAGATAAGCATGGAATATTTTTTCTTAAAAATTAATACCACTAGGGCAGGTTTTTGATTTCTAGTTTACTAGGTTTGTTAAATTTACATTTTATTTTAGTTATTATATTAAAATATAACATACATTTGCTTTTGTTTCTCAGTAAAGCTTGAAACAAGACCTTCAATCTTTCTAGCATTAAATTAACCTGAATGCCCTCAGTTGCTAAAATGTACAATTAATTTCATAGAAGCTTTTGTGATTTGGTAACTTCTGCTTTGGCTGACAGACTCACCTGAACCATGGATCTTCCTAGCTAGAAGCAATCTCAAGTTAATTTATTTTCCTTGTCTATGCCCCCAATCACAACTTTCCCTTTTTCAATGATACAAAGTTCATAAATCAACATCTCATCTTGAGCATTGTTGAATTCTAGTACACTATCATTACGCTATGATAGAGTAGAGAAGCTAGATTTAGTGCAATAACAATCTTGGAGATCATTACATTGTCAGAAATAGAAAATTAAAAAAAATCTAACATCTGCAACTGCTTTCCTACGCTCCCATGGACTAAATGTATGGACTAAATTCTATTAATGTTATACTGGAATTCCCACTATGTCATAAGGAAACTTGTATAAATATTGATAAGTCCTTTTTCATACTAAATCTGAGAAAACAATCCTCCAAATTTGTTCTCAGCCCTAATCCTTCACAGCTTCCTAGAAGGAAAATGTTTTGCTTTCCCCTCTACTACTTGAATATTTTATTTTCCCTGGTGACCCTCAGGTGAGTTTCAAGTGTTGTTAGATGAACCATTCATGTATTGGTTTATTTCCATTCTAATAGGACCTCTCAACTATGTATTTGTGTGATTCATATATTATTTATGACAGGGGCCACCAAGTTTTTGGGAACCTTTCTGCAGGTTCCATGCAGAAAGGTTTTTCCTCAGACTGAGGGGGCATGGTTTAGCATGCTGCCTACATCCCATGAAAGGGGCTTCACTTGTTTGTGCGGCCCAGTTGCTGGCATGCCATGGACTAATTCCGATCCATGGACTGGAGGTTAAGGACCCCTGTTTTAAGGAATGGTCACTATCTCTTTGTTTTTTTGTATAGCATATGCTCAAGAACTGCTTTATAAATAAATATCACAATAATTTAGGATTACCAAATAAGTAATATAATTGCAGAAAAGTATGAGGAATTAACTGGAACTTTGTCCTGAAATCTTCTAATATAAAGTAAAGACCAGATCAAAGTATGTAGTTGCCCAATACTGCAGCCAAAATATTTGATCACAATGATATTTTGCCTTTATCTGCAAACCTAGTATAACCAGATATTTTATCTTTCCTTTACAGGAGGTCTAGATATGCTGATTCTGAATCATATTGGCAAGTCCTACTTCCATTATTTCAATAGGGACATTGAAGATGTGCAAAAACTTCTGAACATCAATTTCCTAAGCTATGCAACGATGTCAGTTTCAGCTCTTCCCATGCTTAAGAGCAGTGGAGGAAGCATAGTAGTTGTTTCATCTTTGGCAGGTGAGCATTAATTCATGAGTACAACGATCTCAGAATCTTAAAGCTATTACAAATGTTATTGATTTTCCTGTTATTAGAATTACTTATGATTTGACTGTTATACTCATATGTCTGCAAGCTTAAATGACTACAGTTTATGTGTATCCCACCTTCCTTTTCTAATATGCATAATTATTCTATGAGGTGTTCAAATCACAATTTTAATGCATTTTTGCAGTTGAGATATTTCATATTAGAGGAAGAAATGATTTCTGAAGCTTCTACAGGTGCTTGTTCTTGAACCATAATAAAAGTTAGAATTTTTTTCACAAAAAAGATTCTAGCATATATTATTTTTTTTGAACAGAACTTTTTTATTTTTTCTTTGAAAAAAAAAACACAAATATGTCATTTGTCAATCATTAAAACATTGAAGTACAATTTTTTTTGTTGTGTGTACCCCTCCCTCCCTCCACCCCCCCACCCCCCCCTCCTCCTTCCCCCCCCCCCGACTTCCCAGAACCCGTACCCGGTATGGATTTTTAACTAACACAGTCTAAAATCTATTGAGAAAAAAGAAATAAAGAAATTAATGACATTCTAGATTGACCTTAGCTTCTTCTTACTGAACTAACTTTTAACAGTTTAAATCATTTCTGATCTTAAGCATAGGCTAACTGGAATTTCTTAGTCCCGTATTTATTTTGTATATAGTCAATCCATTTTTTCCAGTCTCGTTTATATCTCTCATTTGAATGATCTTTGAGATATGCCGATATTTTAGCCATTTCCGCTAAGTTTGTTACTTTCAATGTCCATTCTTGGATTGTAGGCAAGTCTTCCTTCTTCCAATATTGCGCCACCAACAGTCTTGCTGCAGTTATCAGGTGCAAAGTCAAATTGGTCTCTACCACTGTAAAGTCAGTACATATACCTAGTAAAAATAACTGAGGACTAAACTTTATCCTTCTTTTAAAAACATTTTGCATGACCCACCATATTTTTATCCAAAATGCCTTAACCTTTTGGCAAGTCCACCATATATGATAATATGTAGCATCGAGAGAACCACACCTCCAACATTTAGGCTGTACATTCGGATACATAGAAGCCAACTTTTTAGGATCTAAATGCCATCTATAGAACATCTTGTAAAAATTTTCTCTCAGATTTTGAGCTTGTGTAAATTTCACATTTCTTACCCAGATTCTTTCCCATGTATCCAACATTATTGGTTCCTCAATATTTTGAGCCCATTTTATCATACAATCTTTAACTAATTCTGTTTCTGAATCCATCTGTATTAATACATTATATATCCTCTTTATATGCATTAAGCTTTGATCTCTTATTTGTTTAAACAGATTATCCTCAACTTGAATAAAACCAATTTTTTGATCTATTTTCCACCTAGCCTGTAATTGCCCATACTGGAACCATGTTTGAACTACCTTGTCCTCTTTTAATACCTCTAAAGATTTTAATTGTAATACCCCCCTTTCCGAGGTAAGAAGCTGTCTGTAAGTAATTCTGTCCTGTTTTTGTGCTGTATTCATATTTTCAATTGCGTGTCTAGGAATTGCCCACATGGGTATCTTGTCATTTAATTTATATTGGTATTTCTTCCAGACCCGCAATAAAGCATTTCTTAAAATATGACTTTTAAAGTTCTTATCCAATTTTTTGTTGAATAACAGGTAAGCATGCCAACCAAATAGCAGATCGTGTCCCTCTATATTCAATATTCTATCATTGGTTAAGTGAATCCAATCACTAATTACAGATAATGCCACTGCATCATAATATAGTTTTAAATTAGGTAGTTTCAATCCTCCTCTCTCACGTGCATCTTGCATTATTTTCATCTTTACCCTCGGCTTCTTTCCTGCCCACACAAATTTGTTAATACCCTTCTGCCATTCTAAAAGGTTCGCATCTTTTTTTAGTATAGGTAACATTTGGAAGAGAAATAAAAATTTTGGTAGAATGTTCATTTTCACTGCCGCTATCCTACCCAGCAAAGATAGGTGCAATTTCTCCCATTTTTTCATCTCTGTCTGTATGCTATGCCAAAGTGGTTCATAATTATGCTTATATAATTTCCCATTTGAAGTTAAAATGTTAACTCCAAGATATTTGACTTTTTTAACTACCTCACATCCTAGCATCACTCCTAATTCTTCCTTTTGTTTAATATTCATATTTATAGCTAATATTTTGGTTTTTCCTAAGTTTATTTTAAAGCCCGACACTTGACCATATTGATTAATCATAATCATTAAAACCATACTGGATTCCTGCGGTTGTTCCAATATTATAACCAAATCATCTGCAAAAGCGCGGACTCTATATTCTTGCTGCCTAATCTTGATCCCTTTTAAACCATCCAAGCCCCGTATTTTATTCAACAATACTTCCAAAGTTATAATAAACAATAATGGGGACAAAGGACAGCCCTGTCTTGTACCTTTTCCAATTTGAAAAGAGTCTGTTAGACTTCCATTGACTATGATTTGTGCTGTTTGCTGTTGGTATATTGCTTTAATTGACTGTAAAAAATTATCTCCTATCTGCATTTTTTGCAGTATCATCAACAGAAATTGCCAGTTAACTCGATCAAAGGCCTTCTCAGCATCCAAAAATATAAACGCAGCAGGGATCTGGTTGTTCTTTCCCAAATATTCTAATTCATTAATAATTAATCTAACATTACTTTTCATCTGTCTCCCTTGTATAAAACCTGTTTGGTCCGTATGTATCAATTGTTGAATGACCAACATTAACCTGTTTGCTAATATTTTAGTAAAAATTTTATAATCTACATTCAGTAATGAAATAGGTCTATAATTTTTGGGTTGAGTAGTATCTTGATCTTCTTTGGGTATCAAAGATATAAACGCTGTCTTCCAAGATGGAGGGACTTTACCTTCCGTTTGAATCATATTAAATAATTCTCTAAGAGGTTCTACCATTTCTAACTGTAAGTTTTTATAGTAAACCGCTGTCAAGCCATCTGTACCTGGTGCTTTCCCTGACTTTAATTGCTTAATTACCTGCAGGATTTCCCCCGAGGTTATTGGTTGATTCAATTTTTGCCTGTGTTCTTCTCTAACTGAAGGTATTTTCTCTTTGTCTAAATATTTGTCTATGTCTAAACCATTAATTTTATCCCCTTTATACAGTTCTGTAAAAAATTCCCAGAAAGCCTTTTGAATCTCTTCCTGTTGAAACACCTCCTTCCCTCTATAAATCAGTTTAGATATATTTCGAGTTTTCCTTTTTTTCCTAATCTGATAAGCTAACCATCTGCCAGGTTTGTTTGCATTACAAAAAGTATTGTGTTTTGCATATAATAGATTAGTAGCCACCTGGTCAGAGATCAACATGTCAAATTGAGATTTTAATATGTTAATAGCTTCCTTAACCTTTGTATCGTCTGGGTTCATTGTTAACTCCAGCTCTTTTCTCTTAATTTCCTCTTCCAGTTCTGTTCGTTTTAACCCTTGCTTATTTCTATGTGTTTTATTTATATTCATCAAAACTCCTCTCATATACGCTTTGCTTGCGTCCCATACAAATTCCATAGATGTACCCTTATTCATATTCAAAACAAAATATTCAGATAATAATTTTTTACAATCATTAATATACTTTTCATATCTAAATAAGTTTTCATTCAATCTCCAAGACCTTCTTGCCTGCACTACCCTTCCCAACTCCATCCAAACTGGGTTATGGTCCGAAAGGATCCTAGCTGCAATCTTTGTTTTCTTGACCCTAGAAAGCAAATCATTAGTGGTTAGAATAAAATCAATCCTTGAGAGGGATTGATGCCTGTCCGAGAAGAAAGTGAAGTCACATTCCTCTGCATTTCTTTCTCGCCAAATATCTCTCAATTCAAGATCATCCATAATGTCAAAGAAAGATTTGGGTAACTTTGCTCGCATCTTGGTATTTAGGCGGGAAATCTTCTTATCTTTCATAGTGTCTATCACTCCATTCCAGTCACCCAATAGTATACAGGAACTATAGTCCCATTGTACTAATTTAGCATGAAGATTTCTATAGAATCTATCTTGCTGTTGATTGGGAGCATAAATTCCCAAAAGTAATGTCTTTTTCCCTTCTAAGATTAAGTCTAAAGCAATATATCTTCCGAAGGGATCTGCTTCTATTAATTCAGCTTTCATGTCTTTTCTTAAGTATACAACTATACCATTCTTCTTTTCCATAGCAGAAGCTACAAAATGTTGACCAAGTTTTGAGTTGATCAAATATTTTTGATCAGTTGATTTGATATGAGTTTCTTGCAAACAAATTACATCGTTCTTAAACTGTTTGAGATAATGAAATATTTTCTTCCTCTTCTGTGGAGAGTTCAGTCCGTTGACATTCCATGTTAAAATCTTAGTTGTCATCTTTGGTTGGTTGAAGCATTTTTAGAGCTTCCTGCACGGCCTGTTTAACCTTAGGTCTAGCTCCTCCCATTGCTTCCAGATTTGTTGTTGTAGATCCTTGATCGATGGCCGATGATTGTTGATGCTGTTGCTTTTTAGCTTGTTTCTCCATACGTCTAGTAGTCATGCGGCTAGGTCTTGGTTCCATAGCACCTTGCACTTCTAGAGAAGAGAAATGCTCCATCTTGTCTGGTGGTTGTGTAGTTTGCTGTCTATCCTGTCCTTCTTGTGGTCTTTCTCTAGGTCCAGATGGTGCAGGGTGTCCGGCCTTCAATATATTATAATAAAAATCTCGGGCTTTCCATACAGAGTTGAGGCGGTATCTTTGCTTATCAAATGTAAATATGATGCCAAATGGTGCATCCCATCTATACTGTATCTGACGATTTCTGAGTTCTTCGACCAAAAAAGTGTAGTCCCTCCTGGCTCTTAACATTTGAGGTGGTATCTCTTTCAAAACAGCCAGGTCTTGACCGCCAATTTGAAGCTTAGTATTATAAGATGCTTGCAGTACCATATTTCTAAACTCTCTTGTAGTAAAATATATAACGATGTCTCGAGGAAGCTGCTTCTGCTTTGCCAGCCAGGAGTTAACGCGGTAAGCTTTGTCAATTCGCCAGTCTTGATTGATCCCTGGTCTTCCCATCAGGCGGTCAAAAGCTTCCGATAGGATCTGTTTCAGGTTCTCCTGTTTCTCCTCACGCAGCCCCCTTACTCTTAATGCGAACTCCATTTGTCGGTATTGTATCATAATAATTTCTTTTTCAGCTTTTTCCACTTTTTGTTCCACCACCTCTGTTTTCAATGTCAAGTTAGCATTGGCATCATTAAGAACCTCTAGAGTATCTTCCACTCCAGAAATATGTTCTGTTAATAAAGTTACAAGACTCAGCATGTCGTCTCTAATTTTATCAATCTTAGCATCAAATTTCTCATACAGCTCCTGTTTAAGTCCATTTATTTCACTTTTAATTTCTTCTTTCATTTCTTTCATTTCCTCTTTTCTCTCCTGCTTTACCACCTCTCTATTATCTCTAAACTTATCTTCCATTTTAATTGTCTGTGCATTGAGAGCCTCGCTTAGATTACTCAGGAAAAATTCTTTCGTTAACACATCCCCAGCAGGGGGTGTAGGAAGCGGAGGCTGCAGCTTTGTGCCAGGCACTGAGGATGTGCCCCTGGAAGTAGAGGGTGATGACTTCAAGTTAGTATTTGGTTTTGAAGCCATTTCAAAATTTATCTGCCTGTAGTTAATAAAACTCTATTGCCTGAATTGGCAGCTTTAAGTAAAGAGGCTTTTATTTTGAAGTTTAAGGCTTGGCAAAACTTTCAGTGAGTAAACATTGTAACAAGACCATTCAGCAGATTCATCACCATTTAACTTCCAAATAAGCAAGGTTAATGAAGGAGTAAAATTCTTCTATTGTGAAACCAAAACAAATGATAAGCAATCTCTTTTGTTTTGAATTTTTGTGAGAGTTAGCAAAAAGTGTTCGTTATTACCGGAGAGGCCAGCCTGCTCGGCGCCATTTTAGAAGCCTCTGAGTAAATAATTTTTCGGAGGAGAAAAAGAAAAGAAGCTAAAATGTTGATAAGCAATTATTGTCCACAGTAAACGGATCCAGCTCGTGATAAGAATAAATCAAACAAAGCTTAGAGCAGAGTGGGAGAGACCTACTTTGTCCTGCACAAGGCAGTTTGAAGTTCCCAGCACGGATAGCCGTTCTGCCTTGGGCTAGCCCCCCTTTCCTGCAAGCACAAAAGCTGCAAAAATCGAAGAGCATTTGCCAGCAAAACAGTTTCTTCTTTCCTTCTTGCCTGAAGGATAAGAAAACCTGATAAGACGTCAGATGGAAGATCCTCTAAACAGGTACGTAGCCAGGAATTCGGAGGCAGCTGATTTTTTGCTGCCTCCACCAGTAGGCTCCTCCCAGGAAGTCTATTATTATTATTTTTATTTTTTTTTATAATATGTTAGATATATTCTGTTGGCAGATCCATACTCAAGTGTCTGGTGTTCTTCAGAGTTTGTTACTAAGTTGCCTAAAGAAATAAAAGTCAGAAATGGAAAGGAAATGTTTTCTTTGCATCTCAGTTCAATATATTTAAGAAAATAATGTCTCAAGGAAAGTTGGCTGTGTCACATATGAATTTGGGGCATCGCTAGGATAAGGAATCAAAAGTGAGTTTTAGGAAGAAAAAAGCAATAAATTACCTTTTTATTTATCCCAGTATAGAAGGATGAATTTCCTGTTTATTTTGAATAGAATTTATGTTGAAATTTGATTTTAAAGATTGGTTCTTTGTACTGGGTGCAAACTGACAATAAGCTGAGCAATTCTCACTCAAATTATTCACTTCTCAATTTATTTTTTAAAAAATCCATATATTCTTCCCCATTCACAAGAAACACAAGAAACAATTGAATGTAATGTTAATATGTGCTAATATCTACATGTTTTAAAATATAGGTTATCCTTGACTAATTGCCAGTTGCTAAATGATCATTCAAAATTTTAATGGCCTAGCATGACTGGTGTGAATCAGCAAGTGAAGTGAGAAAAGGGGAGAAGAAACACAATTCTGGGTTTGAATGGTAGCTGTCACAAGGTTGCTAGCCAAGGCTGTTGTGGGAAGATGAAGAGACAGCAGTTTCATTAATCCAACCTTGTATATAGGAGCTGGGAAGTAGAGGTCTGGGGAAAGACACCATCTGGGGAATGTGCTGCTAGTCTGATTAAAGAATGAAGAAAGAAGAGAAAAGGAAGGAAAGAAAAAGACTGCAAAACAGTGAATGGAGAGAAAAGTTCAAATTATATTAGCATCCGATGCAATTGGTAATTCCTGGTCCAAGGAGAAGAAAAGCCCATAGGTGGCTTCCTTGGAAGAAGGCAAGGGAAAACTTGGGGGCAAGGGATGTGGCAGCTTCATGCAAGGAGGGAATTGGTCTTTGGTGAAGCCCTGGTCTCTGGGGAAGAACTGAGAAGAAGACCCTGAGAGAAATTCTTCCCCAAACAGAGAAGCAGTAAATGTTCATGTGTTCAGGATCAACAGAGCAGATCCAAGAGAAAGTCAATCCATGCTGAGCACAATACAGTAAATCCAACCCACCAATCTCTTTATATTTCTTTTTCATAAGCCTAAAAATGTGGGTAAGGGGAGGCAAAGTGAAGGGTGGAGAAAGCAGAACTAGAAGTGATAGTCTCTGGGAGGAGACTTAGCAGGAAACCTGGCATGGAGTAAATACTAGGATTATGATGTGTATATTTCTTTTCTAAATACCTGTTGTAAATAACTTCACAAAATATAGTAGCAAGCATAAAGGCTTCCACAGTCTTTGTGTCAATTGTCACCATTGCTAAGTAAATTATCTTTTATTTTACTGTATTCTAAAGAACTATGCTACATTGTTCAGTATTATTGACTCCCAACCAATAAGGACATTTAAGTATTTGGCTCCTAAGAGCCCAGCAGGGTTTCTGTGCTGCAAACCTGTCAGATAAATTACAAAGCTCTACATTTAAAAAAAAACTTCTGGAAAATTATTGTTGGTGTTATATTCTATTTTAAAATATTGACATATTTATTATAATGGGTATATACTTTTTATATAATCTCATCATGAAGCATTTATGATCAAATACAGTGATTTAAAAATATTTTTGGAAGCTTGAAACTATGAGGAAAACAAGAACGAAAACAATCAACCAATATTTATTTAGAAGAAAGGTCCTCTGTGTGCTGAAATGTTTTAATAATGGCCACTTCTCACAATTTAGGAGGAGTTGCTTTCATGACAAATAAGCTGGGTAACATTTGGATGGCCAAGGGCTGCATTTATTTGATTTGATTTTGATTTTGATTTTATTAATATTTGTAGGCTGCCCTTTTCCCTGAGGGGACTCAGGGCGGCTCACATAAAATCAGGGGAGGGGAATACAAACATTGACATAGAGACATATTATAAAATAGTAAGCAACATACATTCATCATTCGGGAGGGGCGGCTATCCTTGTCCCCAGGCCTGACGGGCTAGCCAGTTCTTAAGGGCTATGCGGAAGGCCTGGACGGTGGAGAGGGTACGAATCTCCACGGGGAGCTCGTTCCAAAGGGTCGGGGCTACTACTGAGAAGGCCCTCCTCCTTGTAGTTGCCAGCCGGCACTGGCTGGCCGATGGAATACGGAGGAGGCCTAATCTATTTAATTTATTGTGTGGATAAGGTTTGAAGGCCATAGCAGAGTTAATGATGGTGCTGATGTATATGGGGAGGCCCACTGCTAGAGCCAAAATTCATTCTTTTGATAATTCAGGCTGCAATTAGAGTTTTTGGAAGCAGTTGATAAATGTTGAGTTCATAAATAGTATCAGTGAGGGGAAAAATGTATCTCATACATAACTAATGTTATTCTTCATGGCATAGTGTAAATTAAATGTATGATTTAATTGTGGGATTTCTAGGCAAAATTGGCTTCCCATGGACTGTTCCTTATTCTGCAACAAAGTTTGCACTAGAGGGATTTTTCAACTCTTTGAGGCAAGAATTTGTTATGCAGAACATCAATGTTTCCATCACACTCTGCATCCTTGGACTCATCAACACAGGTACAATTCTCATTTCCACATCTGATTTTTTTTAGGTTCTGGACTTGTCAGGCTGATGCTGGCCAAGCTTAGACGATAACATTTCTTAGAATTCAAAATTATTATGAATTACTCTTAAAGTACTAACTGACTCCCTATAAACCTGTTGACACTAGAACTCCCAGGACCCTAGGCATTATGAAGAGCACAACATTGGCAAATCATCATAGATTATAAAGTCATTAAATATAAGTTCATTTTTTTAAAATTTTCCCTTAGCTCCCAAATAAGGATTAGTCCCATTACAAAAGTATATCATATCTTGGAAGGCCTCATAAATAAGGTCTGTCAACTGATTAAGAAAAGAACATGTAAGCTTTCATTTTAATGATGAAGAATCATTTTAGCAAAAACAGTTAGCTTTATCAGCCAAATATAATACATCCTCCTTTGCATTTTCTGGATATCATAATCTAGTTTTACTGTAGTCTGAGACTTTCAGTTATGTTGAATTGAAGAATATACAGTATAAATCCAATATTTAACAATACATAATATATAAATCCATAGAGGTATCTGCAATAGTGATTATTTCAGCCCATTTAGCTCTTCTAACATTTTTTTAACATTAACAAAAATTACATTCATTTATATTTCATAACTTTCTAGGCATGTTTATATGGATGCATTCCTAAACTTTTCTCCCTTAGATACATCTTTTATAAATGAGCCTCTTAAATGATTTATAGATTTACATACTGTAACTGTTGTGTATGTACAGTCAAACCTCTTGACTTCATTCATCTAGTGACTGTTCGAAATTACAACAACAGTGAAAAAAGTGACTTATGACCATTTTCACACTTACGGACGTTGTAGCATATCCATGGTCATACAATCAAAATTCAACTGACAAAATTGGCAACTGACTCATATTTATGACAATTACAGTATCCTGGGATCATGTGATCCCCTTTTGTGGGGATCAAAAGTCAATGGGGAAGCCAGACTCAGTTAAAAACCTTAAAAACTGCAGTGATTTGCTTAACAATTGTGGCAAGAAAGGTATTAAAATCAGGCAAATTTACTTAACAACTGACTTGCTTAGCAAATAAATTTTGGGCTCAATTGTGGTCAGAAGTTGAGGTGCCTGTATCTGTTTTAGTAATTGCTACCGAAATCTACATCTTATCTCCCTCCCTCCCTTCCTTGTCTGTTTATTAAAAAAAATAATCCTAAGAATCTAACAACACATATTAACAAAGTATACAAGATTATATAATTAAAACCTAGAAATATACTACGTGGATATTGTACAAAAAATGACATGTAACTTTGACAAGTGCTTAGAGCTCACATAACTTGCTATCAGTCATAGTGAACAGGCTGGGAATTTCATAAAAGAAATATTTGAATTGAAAATTCCCTCCCTTAGGTTTCCAAATAATGAATCTTTAGCATATTGGGCATTATCAAGGATGGCAATTACTGGGCTAATCACACTGTAGAGCCCTAAACACAATGTTTAAATCAGTTCACTGAGTGAATCCTGAGGGGCGGGAGGACAATTTCTAAGATCATGTTTTCAACCTTGATTATAAGCATGACATATTTCTATTGTGAAATATTTTGGTGACTAAACATCATTGAAAATGGACCAATATAATTCATTGCATTTTACATTTTACTGCATGCAACATATATAGTGTGAAATCATTACTAATGCACAATTAACTTTTTATTCTTTCACAGAGATGCATGCAAATTTGAATTGATAATTATCTAGCAGAAAATAAACATGTGTTTTTCTCCTTCCATCATTTCTAGAACTCTAGAAATCCTGTTCTTAACTTTGAAAGTCCAATACTTAGATAACATTTGCACAACTCTTCATAGAACTGCTGTTGCTTGGGCTTGTTTTGCAGGAAGTGGAAGGATACATTAGACATAACCCAGAGCTGGGTTTCTACCAGTTCAGACCAGTTCAGCTGAGAAGGTAGTAACTTGGCCACTCACGCATCCAAACTAGTTTTATTGGCGGCACCATAGGCGGCGCCATCTTGTTTTTTCCTTCTGCGCAGAAGCAATTTTTTTAATACTGTGCATGCACACATACCATGCATCAAGTGCATCCCTCAGCAAACTGGCAGTAAAAGAATCTGGAACCCACCTGACATAATCCACAAAATTCATGAAACATTATTTGGAAAAACAAGGAATCTCACATGGGGGTGGGGGTAGGGGATGTATTTGTTGGATTACCAAATTATAATTTCTTATCTGTTTACTCGAAGTAGAATATATTTGAGAATGTCTTATTAAATTGAGGTGGGGGATGTAAGAACAATTCAGTACAAGATGATTTCCTCAGCAGTGAATACTTTCTAACTAACATTTTTCTACTCTTAGAATCTGCCATGAAAGCGGTATCTGGTATATACCCTATTCCACCTGCTCCAAAAGAAGAATGTGCATTAGAAATCATTAAAGGAGGCATCCTGCGTCAGCGGGAGATTTATTATAAATATATGCTTACAAAGATCCCTACACTTTTTCGAGACTGGGCTCCAGAACTCATGGATTATTTCATTCGGAAATCTTTTAATGTGGACAATCTAAACCAAGATTAATCACAATCTGTCTGTTCACTGCCTCTGCATTTTTCTTTTCTGAAAATGCGAGTTAGAGTTTTCAAACTTGGCAACTGTGTGGGAATTGAAGTCTTCAGAACTTAAATTTACCAAGTTCTAAAAAAAACATTAATACAACCTATAGACGAGAATATTTGTAGTTCAGGTTTGAACTGTAGGGTGCTGGGTGCTTGGTGCTCTCTGAACTTGTTTATTTTCTTGCAGACATTTTATTATCGAACTGATCTTGAGATTCACTATAGACCCCAAATCCAGTTCTGTGTCTTGGGATTTAAGACTGTCAATTATTGCAATATAGATATTTATATTCTGGAACAGGACAACATAGGTAAATGGGATATCTTAGAAAAACTCAGGTTAATGATAAATATTTTGTATGCTGTTAAACTTCATCCAGATGATTGTTTCACTTAATCTACATTCAGAACAAAACATGACGTAAAGCGAAAATTAGAGCAAAAAAGTTTATAACACAGTGCTGAGTTTAATAGTTTTGAATCAATTCCTTATGTAGATTTCTCACATAGAGAGGAATAAGTTCAAGATACCTTCTGACTTGGACTGATAGGAGGCACTTGACACATCTAGAATTAAACATTTGGCTTAAAAAGTACATTTTTTAAAATGTTCAAAGTTTTAAAATTATTCCAAAAAATATAAAGTGTCTTTTAATCTTCATCAAATAAACTAATGTAATATTGCTTTTTTTACTTCTAATCATCTTAATCTTTAGTCCATTCAAATAATGTAATAGAACTTGATTTTTTCATTGTTCTTTGTCTTCTCTTTCTTCGCATGAGTTCTTCAAAACTTTAAGAAACCACTTTTGCAAATATAATATAGGAAAAATATTCAAATTGCTTTCTTGATTTATTGTTTGTATGTCATTTTTAGTTATTAAAATATCATCAAGTTTCTGTTGTATGTCCATCTTTTTCCATGTCAAGACTCAGTCTTGTCAGGTAAACTTTGCTCCTCTTCCTTTTCTTTCCATCTTTTAGACACAGTCTCTCCATAGAAACATATGTCTCTGTTGACACTATTAATGCTAACTTTTGTTTCCATTTTTCAAAAATATTCTTCAATATGTCCAATGTTAGAATATTTTGCTCCATTCTGTAATTGTATGTCCAGTGTATATGTTCTTGTTTAATTGTAATCTTTAGTTCCCTCTAGTGTCCATTTTTTAAAAATCTATATTTAAATTTAACACTAAGACAGTTTTCTAATGGGTAGGATTCTTTATAATTAAATCCAGATAAATTCAAATTTACCTGGATCGTTAGTCTGTACTTTTCCAAAATCAAAGTTTTAATCACCTCTTTTCTGTTTATTATCCATTTTTTTAAGTTCTTAAACTTGTAGTTAAAACTTTCTTTTGCTAAGGATTGAAGTTAAACTTATCCAGTGCTATCAAACTTGTCAGTACAGAGGTTTCCAATAATTGAAAAGCAATAACAAGAAATTTCTGAAAGTTCTTACATGTAAAGGTTTACATAAAAGTTGTATATTAACAATTATTTTTAAGAAGGATTTTACCACTACTGGTGATGAAATTTACAACTAACATATTTACACTGTATCAGTGAGTTGACCTGGAAGTATAATGTAACTTTTGAAACTTACTTGTGTTCTGAACAAAAGATGCAATTAAGAAATAAATACTTTATAGTTCATTAATCAAGGGGATCTAATTGTAAATAGGAAAAAAATATCCATACCATATGGTTCACCATCACACAACTTCCTTCCATTTGCATTTATTTATTTGAGCTGCCCATTTTATTTGCTTTCATTCTGATTTCCTCACATTGTTATTTTTTAAATTTGTTTTGTTTCTAACTATTGTCAAGGACAAAAGGCCAACAGGCCATCAAGTAATCGATCCCAGACTTTTCAATCTACTAAGCCTATTATGATTATTTTAAAAATGAGTTCAATTACCACCTCAGGCATGAAAATTGACTGGGTTGTTACTGTGAGGAAGATAGGTGGGGGTATTAAATATGTTTACCACTTTGAGTTATATATAATTGATGTAGCCCTTGAGCCAATAGAAGTGATATAATTCTACCTGCAAGAATGAAATTCATTGGGTGATAATTTTAAGCACCCAATGAATTGGGTGATATTGGGTCACAATTTTTTAGATTTATCTGGATCACAGAATTGCCTTGGTAAAAATAACACCTGGATGAGAGACAGCTGTGAATATTATCTGGAAATCCCAAGGAAAAGACAGAATAAGTAAACAAAATTAATAGTAGATAATTTGGTGGTATATTTATTCCAAAACGATAAATAACATGATTCTCTATGCAGTACTGTTTGCTAAGGAATATTGGGTTAATATCAATCTTTTGAGTTTGTAATAGGTATCTGGATGGGAAATGTATGAAAATAATTTTGAACTAGATAAGCCTTTGTTCTGGTCCTTCAGCTTGTATTGCAAACAAATAAATTGTGTTTTTTGGCACATCCATTTACTTCTTAAAAAAGAATATTTTAATAAGATGCATCAAGCATTAATGTTGCTGCTACTACTAGCAAGGTAATTTGAAGTTGAAAGAAAATACCCTGCAATGAGCCCATTCAAGCAAAAGACACAACATACCACTTGGGACCATCTTTCAGATACTGGATTATAATGAGTTTTGTCAAAATAATTTCCAGGGATAAATATCCACATATTTTTCCACTTTCATTTCCTGTAAGAAATAACATAGAATAAAGGAAGCTTGGTGGTTTTTTTTTAAAGAAAAGAAATACAAGTTATGTAATCCTGACAAACGAATAAATCCACTCATTTTCTGCCTCATCAGGAAGAATATACTTTGTCAATTTAAGTTGTTCTCCCAATGATTTTAGACTTTTATGGTGCTAGTCACAGCCTCTTGCAAGCAAGGGCAAGCTCAAGGTGCCAAACTGATAACTGCAGCAAAGAATTGTTGCTGTAATGGAGATGTGGGCTGCAAAAATGTGGTTAGCCAGGAGATGGCAATGAAGAATTATTATCACTGTGTTGTCTAGATTTTGGCAGTTCAGATGTTGAAGTCTTACCCAATGTTGAAATAAATGTAGGTCTGTTTGCTTAAAAAAAGGAGAAGAAGAAGTTGAATTACTACAAAACTGCTTATAGAAAGCTAGAGTTCCTTATTGTTTCAGAGAGAGGGGGGAAGGGAGGGAGGGAGAGGGTGGGAGAGTGGAAGGGAGGGAGGGAGGGAGGGAGAGGAGAGGAGAGGAGAGGAGAGGGAGAGAGAGAGAGTAAATAGGTGCAATACCAGTCCTGAGCTCAGAGCATTTCCAGTTCTTTGAAAACCGAATGGTGAATTCATGTCGCTTACAGCAAGCTAACAGTGGATAACTAAGATAATGCTTTGGATCTTGATGAACTTCAATCAGGCCTACCAGTGAGAAGCAAAGGTAAGGATTTCTCCTTAGTTAGTAATGACTTCAGTTTTAATTTCTAAGTAAAAAGAGAGCAAGCACATTCATTCCAAAAAAGATCAGCATTCTGGCATTCCCTGGCAACAATGTCTGTGCCAAAAAGATAAAGGACATTTGTGCTCATTAGAGAAAAACTTATTGGTGTAGAAAGGAAGGAACCCCATAATCTGATAATTAAACCTCAAAAGTTTGCCAGCTCAGTGAGTTAAGTACTGTAACTGGAGTAATAGATCTCCTCTTCGTTGTTCAGAATTACTTAAAGGAATGACTTTTCAATTAGCTGCACTATAAAGACATTGACAGCATGGCATCTGAACAAGGTAAGCTGTTATTGGGTGCTCTGAGAAGAATGCCAGTTAATTCACTTCTGGGTTACCAAATCATTCAAATGTCAGTTACACACATCAAATACTTCAAAACTCATCTTTAAATTTGCCTCAACTATAGACTCTGCAGATCAATTTTGTATAAACAAATATTTTATTATTATTATTACAATTGGCATAGGTAAACTCTAGACAGTTTCCATTTTAGTATAAAATTTAATGCAAAACTGCATTTTCAAACTAGCAAAATGAAAAAAAAGTGATGGTGATCTTTCTTTTTTTACAAGAATGTGTGTGTGTGTGTGTTTGTGTGGTTTTTTATTTATTTGTGCTGATAAATAAAAGGAGACTAGTATAGATCTATTTCAAGCTATTTAGCTCTCATCAGCTAGCCATACCCTTACTGGGATTTGAGAGCTAAATAGCTTGAAATAGATCTATACTAGTCTCCCTTTATTTATTTATCAGCACAAATAAAAAAAACAAATATAACAAAGGCAACAGTAAAAATATTGGGTTTCTGTCGTGATGGACTCTTGTGACGAGCCGATTGATAGTTGATGGAAGCAGTTAGCTTCCTCCCATAATTGGGGCTTACCAGGGGTTGTAAAAATCATATATATATATATATATATATATATATATATATATATATATATATATATATATATATATATATATATATATATATATATATATATATATAAAAATATATACACACACATACATACATACATACACACACACACATACACATACACATACATACATACATACATACATACATATAATGTTTAGAATGGTCTAATAAAAGTATTTCCTGTGGTATATTTCAGACTTCTAATTTCCAATGTGGTTGTCTATATTCTTGGTAGCTCATGCAGTAGCATGGTTGGAAAAGAGATAGAACAATTTATGGTGGCAAAATATCAAGACTAGTGATATCTTTTCCAACTAACCAATTTTATTAAAAGTTATACGTTTTTCTTTAATTTTCTTGTATTTAAATTTATTAGTCATAAAAAGTGCTATCAGATTTCTTCAGATTCAATACCATGGTATAACAAGAGCTTCTTGGGTGAATATATTAGTGTATCCCACATATAGAAAATACAGAACCATTAAAGATCAGGGGTGGGGAAGATTAATAAATCAAATACAATATAATATTGAAAGTAAGAAATGAAATCTTAACTAATTTCTGCCCCTAATTGCTTTTGTAGTAATATGAAATAGGACATGAATTCCTACAGGAATAAAATGACACATCACAAACAATCATAATAGTTCTAAGCAATTACATTTTAGCTGAATATGAATAGCTTATTTAACTTTTATCCAAACATCAGGAATTTTAGCCCAGATGAAAAAGTATGCTGCCACAATAAATTGGAGGTAGTTTAAAAATAAAAAAGGTTTTAGGTACCATCTATAAATCAATTTAAAATATTTTTTCAAAAATATTATAATTAAATAAAAATAATGCATCATGGGGCCACAAGTTTCTACTTCCTGCACTAAAAATATTGTTTAATATAGCAAGGAATTAGGTACAGTATATTGGTTATGAGTGAAATAAAGAGTTGTAACTAAAATTTTCTACAGCTTATAACATAAATCAAACTAAATATAATTGTGGAAAACAACGAGTCCTAATCAAACAAGGGGAATGAAGGGGGAAACAAATTTTTATATGGGCAATTCTATATGGATGTTTTACCTTCCTTCTCTTGACAGTTATATGACGCTGCAACTGTGTTTGGGTGTTGCTATATATTTACTTTTTTTTTTTTTTTTGCAGTTTTATCACAAAACAGAGACATGTTTCTTTGATAGCACTGTTTGGTCGAATTTTTTATTGCTCACATGTCTAGCCTCTATTCTTTTGGAATCATTTTCAACATGTTCTTTTGGCAGACATGGGAACTGATGTCATGTTTCCTTTTTAGATATCAAAACCTAACTGCATATATTGTTAATATGGCATTGCAATGGCAAACTCAAAATTAGGAAATGCTGCAAGAAGGAAACAGTAGAATTTATATTGGTCATTTCATGGTTTCAGCCTCAATACATTCCATGCATGTCCTGGGATATATAATAAGAGGCAACACTCCTACAAGTCAAGTCAAAATTGAACTATTTTCCCCCCATTGAGGTTAGATGCTAGATTTAGGTGATGATGGTAGATAGATACTAGATAGATAGATGATAAATAGATAGATAGATAGATAGATAGATAGATAGATAGATAGATAGATAGATAGATAGATAGATAGATAGATAGATAAAGTAGGCAGACATGTGTGTGTGTGTGCGCGCACACACACACACACACACATTGATGGAAACAAATAAGACACAGCGAGTGATGAAAAATATGTGAGGAATTTAAGTGGAAGAAGACAAAGTAATCTAAATAGAGCAAGGGGATTGCAAAATTAAATTGCCAGAATCAGGGGCCTGGTTTGAGGAAGGACAACAGAAGACTATATTTAGTCTTACGTTTTTTGCAGGGGATATGTGTTCACAACTTATAGATCCTTTGGGACATATATCTCACAGCTTCTTATATCTTTAAAAATATTTCAATTAAAAATGTGCACTAATCACAAAAAACAGAACAGCTTACTCTAAAGTTAGAGGTGAAAGGCCTGTAGCCTGTAGACCGGATGCAGATGTACAATATTGTAAATAGCTTGGTTTGGTTTGGTGGCTGCTGTGATGTGAAATGAAGGATAGCAGAGAAGTAAGTGGTTTTCCTTCTCTGCGGGACTGACAGGAAGTTCTTGCTTCTTACTCAAAGTGGAATTTATATTCAAAGTGGGCAATAATTCAACTCTGCTCTATAGATACAGTGTTGCCCATATTTTTGCAGTAGTATGCAAAAATACTAATGGGCATGTATTGAAAATGCAGCAAATCAGATTATGTTTTTCTGAATTCAGATTTTATAATACCAAACACCTACACTACAGCATTGTGCAAATGAATGAATCTAAAAGGAGAAGGAAGGAGAGGGAGAGGAGGGAAGGTTTGCCATAAAGTGAAATCTGAAATTAACAGAATGAAACCTGCTAAAACCTATATTTAGAATATTTTAAAATGCCTGTGGTCTTCTGTAATGTTTAATGTAATCTATTCAATATGAAAGTCAAACTGCATGCAACGTTATTCATATTATTTATTGATTTGATTGATTGATTGATTTTATTATATTTATATGCCGACCTTTTCCCCCGAAGGGGACTCAGGGCGGCTCACAATTCAAATCGAGGAAGGGGGGTACAGACAAAAAAATAAAAGACGAAACATAACAATACATAATTTAAAAACACACAACAGTCATACCATTCGAGACGGGGCAAAAAGCTCTTTAGCCCCAGGCCTGTCGGAACAGCCAGGTTTTAAGGGCTTTGCGGAAGGCCTGGAGGGTGGTGATAGTTCTGCATCCTGTGTCTTATTTCTTTTTAACAAATAGCCAGCTTGGGGGTTAGTGAGTCAGAATTGGTTGAAAGTAAAAGAGAAGGTAAGCCAAATCAGCCTCATTAAACTTCTAACTGCATGGTGCTTTAGGGGGTAAAAAAACCTTAATTTAAAAGCCAAACAACAAATGAAGTTCATGCAACAGTTATTTCACCGGTTCCATGGAATATTTTACTTTTCAGTGAAGAGAGGATTTTCTGTAAATCACCAGCTGCTTTTAAAACGATATTCAATTTTTAAAAACAATGTAAGGGAGAAAATATGTTTAGTGCTCACATGGAAATTTTAATCCTTTGCTTTCACGTATATTATGTATTTTTGCATCTGCATTGAATTATGGTTAGATAATATAAATGTTTCAATCATCAATCATCATCCTCCACATGCATTTTGTAGTGATTTGCTTAATTCCCAATAGGCAAAGCCTCTTCAAGACAAAGAAATCATCTTGCACACTGTCAAATCTACATAGATGTGAGGCTTAATTTTTTAAAAAATGTTTCCTGGAAGGCAAAACTTGTCCGTATCATATAGAACCTACTGAATCTAATATTTGAATTCTGTAGATGGCTCTGAATCAAATACTGATTGTTCTTTACTCCTTTTTCTGACTATTCCTTCTTTGTCATTGTGATATATCACATAAGTACATTTGTTGTTATGTTTCATCTTCTTCCCTTCCATTTTCTTCCTTTGTGCCTTTGTTCCTTTAGCTATCTCTATTATGCAGATGATGAGAGTTGTAGTTAAACATGTGTATAGCTTGTACCAGATGAGATCATTCTGTCCCTTTGTTGTGTAAATTTCGGTGTGCAGAAAAAATGGCACATACTTACTCTTAATTTCACTGCTGCCTTTACGTGTCATACGAGTTCTGCCCTGTATATGTTTATTTATAGCATTAATGGCCTTCTTTTTCAAAATATTTTCCTAAAACTGGCTTTGAATACCATTTCAAATCCATTTTTAAACAATATTGTTTAAAATCCAAATCAACATTATCTATCTATCTATCTATCTATCTATCTATCTATCTATCTATCTATCTATCTATCTATCATCAACATGAGAAATAATTCAAATGATGAAGTGATATTGAAAAAATAAGTATTTCCAAAGATGCATTTAAGAAACAATGATTTTTAAAATGTAAGCATCTTAATGACATGCTCTTTGGACATACTATGAAAAGACATAGCTTCATAGAGAAGGCTATAAGTCTTGAAAAGGTGAAAGGAAAGGAAAGGAAAGGAAAGGTGAGTAGAAGCAAGGTGATGGAATCAATTGCAGTGGTGATGAGAGCATCATTAGAAGATCCATTAGACCATGCAAGGGACAGTTTGTCATGGAGAAAATCCATCTATATAGGTGCTAAAAATCAATACAATCTTGATTTTTTTAAATAAATTAATTAATGTTTAAATTGTTGATATTCAATTACTATTCATGTGTATCTTCCTTGGTTGCCATTGCTTTAAGATTCTTAAATGGATCTCAATTGACGATACTAACTTTTAAGAGTGTTAATTTATGAGCAGATGGTTTTTTGCTGTCTGAATTCCAAGTTGTAAAATACTAATCAAAACTGACCTCTCAAATTGGATTTGGGAGTAAAGAACTGTCAGCATAGATCCCATGAAACCGGTAAGATATTCCTAGTGAATTATTCCAGTTAATATTGGTTCCCACATTTCGACCAATCCAAGGTGCCATATAGTTAGATCTAGTACACAGTTGCCATTAGCTTATAACAGAAAACCAGAGTTGGAAATGACCCTGAAGGTCTTCTATACAATACAATACAATAGCAGAGTTGGAAGGGACCTTGGAGGTCTTCTAGTCCTGCAAGGTCCCTGCCTAGGCAGGAAACCTGCCTAGACAGAAAATCTTATACCATTTCAGATAAATGGCTATCCAACATCTTCTAAAGACCTCCAGTGTTGGGGCATTGACAACTTCTGGAGGCAAGCTGTTCCACTGTTTAATTGTTCTATCTCTCAGGAAATTTCTCCTCAGTTCTAAGTTGCTTCTCTCCTTGATTAGTTTCCACCCATTGCTTCTTGTTCTACCCTCAGGTGCCTTGGAAAATAGTTTGACTCCCTCTTCTTTGTGGCAACCCCTGAGATATTGGAACACTATTATCATGTCTCCCTTAGTCCATCTTTTCATTAAACTAGACATACCCAGTTCCTACAACCGTTCTTCATATGTTTTAGTCTCCAGTCCCCTAATCATCTTTGTTGCTCTTCTCTGCACTCTTTCTAGAGTCTCCACATCTTTTCTATATCATGACGACCAAAACTGAATGCAGTATTCCAAGTGTGGCCTTACATAGGCATTATAAAGTGGTATTAACACTTCACATGATCTTGATTCTATCCCTCTGCTTATGCAGCCTAGACCTATGTTGGCTTTTTTGGCAGCTGCTGCACACTGCTGGCTCATATTTAAATGGTTGTCCACTAGGACTCGTCCCTCTCACAGTTACTACTATTGAGCAAGGTACCACCTCAGGGATGGGTTTCAAAAATTGTTCGAACCTACTCTGTGGGCGTGGCCTCCTTTGTGGGAGTGGCTTGCTGCCCATGTGACCGGATGGGAGTGGCTTGCCACCCATGTGACCGGATGGGAGTGGCCTGCCACCCATGTGACCTGGTGGGAGTGGCCAAGACGATGTTATTACTAGATATTACTAATTACTAGATATTATTAATATTACTAGATCATTATTAATGCATAGATAACTGTGGGACATTACACACCCACCCACACCCACAAACTATGACAGTGCTAGGAAAACACCAAAAAAATAACCCCCCCCCCCAAAAAAAAAGACTGCCAATGAAACCAGTTTTTTTTTCCTAAGCCTAAGAACAGGAAAGACAAAGTCACTGGAATAAAAACCATCAAGGCAATGTGGAAAATTATAAAGGACAGGCACTCACAGAACCATCAACCACCTCAGAATTACCTAAACAAGGAGGGTGAAACACACTGCCTTGCAACAAACCTGGCCTGCCCATAGAAAAGCAGCCACTTTGAGACACATAAACCTGGTCTAAACACTTAAAAGCAACATATTGCATCACAAATAAAACATTTGCAAAAAGGAATCACATTTCTTGTAATAAACATTCTATAAACAATAAATAAATAAAAATTCCCTAAACTAATTAAAAACTACCACGTTCAGAGAACACCAAAGGACCCCACAGTCCTCTCCCTCCTTATCTTTTACTTTTTTGTTCTAACTTTCTCCTCCTCCCCCACCCAACCCCACTCCCTTCTAGCACTGATGATGTTACCAAACTAGGAGTGCTGGAGAGGAGCTCTCACAGGGCGAAGAGCTTCCCGCTACAGGCAGAATTTATCTGCAGCCGTAAATGACTGCAAGCAGCAGCTTCAGTCACCTGCTCGCAGCTGACAGTTGCGTTTGGGAGCGGAGGTGGTGGCAGCAGAAGTGGGCACAGACGGGATGTCCCCGCTTGCTGAGTAGAACGAGGCGGCGGGGATGCGTTGTTTCAAGGTGCCCCAAGCGCCGGCTCCTCTGAGTGTAGTCCATTCCCCCTCCCAAGAAGACCGTTTTCTTTTTAAAAACGCCTCTGCAGACGATCTTGAAAACCTGCGAGGTTGCTTTGGGAGGAGGAAGACAGGCACCAGTCACCCACCCCATCTCTGGTTGCCTGCAGCCTCAGAAGCTTCCAAAACTTCACAGTAAAAGCAATTAAGAACTTCTCTCGCTCGTGAAATTTTCTTTATTGTGCAAACGCTTGCTTTAAGGCTGCAGGAACCCAGGGAGGGGGGCAGGGGGAAATGCTGCCCATCTGTCCCCTTCCAAAGCAACCTTGCAGGTTTTCAAGATCATCCGGAGAGGCGTTTTTTAAAAAGAAAATCCTGAAAAGCCACAAGATTTGGAGAGATGGGAAGCTGGTCTTTTTTTGGGGGGGGGGGGAATCCCCAGAACCAGGAGCGCAGCCCATTCTCCCTCCCAAGAAGACTGTTTTCTTTTTAAAAACACCTCTGCAGACGATCTTGAAAACCTGCGAGGCATTCCCCTACCCCATTCCTGGTTGCCTGTAGCCTTGGGAGCTTCCGAAACTTCACAGTAAAAGCAATTAAGAACTTCTCTCACTCGTGAGATTTTCTTTACTGTGCAAATGCTTGCTTTAAGGCTGCAGGCACCCAGGGAGGGGGGCAGGGGGAAATGCTGCCCATCTGTCCCCTTCCAAAGCAACCTTGCAGGTTTTCAAGATCATCCGGAGAGGCGTTTTTTAAAAAGAACATCCTGAAAAGCCACAAGATTTGGAGAGATGGGAAGCTGGTCTTTTTTGGGGGGGGAATCCCCAGAACCAGGAGCGCAGCCCATTCCCCCTCCCAAGAAGACCGTTTTCTTTTTAAAAACGCCTCTGCAGACGATCTTGAAAACCTGTGAGGCATTCCCCCACCCCATTCCTGGTTGCCTGCAGCCTTGGAAGCTTCCACAGAGAAGCTTCTGCAGAGGCGTTTTTAAAAAGAAAACGGTCTTCTTGGGAGGGGGAATGGGCTGCACTCCTGGTTCTTGGGATTCCCCCCCCCCCAAAAAAGACCAGCTTCCCATCTCTCCAAATCCTTTTCAGGATTTTCTTTTTAAAAAACGCCTCTCTGCAGAGGCGTTTTTAAAAAGAAAACGGTCTTCTTGGGAGCGGGAATGCGCTGCACTCAGAGGAGCGGGTTGCGCTTCTGGTTCTGGGGATTCCCCCCTCCCCATCTCTCTAAATCCTTTTCAGGATTTTCTTTTTAAAAAACACCTCTCCGGATGATCTTGAAAACCTGCAAGGTTGCTTTGGAAGAGGTTGCTTTGGAAGAGGTTGCTTTGGAAGAGGTTGCTTTGGAAGAGGTTGCTTTGGAAGAGGTTGCTTTGGAAGAGGTTGCTTTGGGAGGGGGAAGATAGGCAGCATTCCCCCACCCCATCTCTGGTTGCCTGCAGCTTCGGAAGCTTCTGCAACTTCACAGTAAAAGCAATTAAGAATTTCTCTCGCTCGTGAGATTTTCTTTACTGTGCAAAGGCTTGCTTTAAAACTGCAGGCTCCCGGGGAGGGGGGCAGGGGGAATGCTGCCCATCTGTCCCCTTCCAAAGCAACCTTGCAGGTTTTCAAGATCATCCGCAGAGGCGTTTTTTAAAAAGAAAAACCCTGCAGGCACCCAGCGACAGGGGCTAGGAGCTAGGAACCCGGAAGTTAATTACTTCCGGGTTCACTGACGAACCAGTTCGCAAGAACCAGTGCGAACCGGGAGGAACCCACCCCTGTACCACCTATACTGTACCTGTGCATTTCGTTTTCCTTACCTAAATGTAGAACCTTACTCTTTTCACCATTGAATTTCATTTTATTAGATAGTGCCCAATGTTCAAGTTTGTCAAGATCCTTCTGTATCTTTAGCCTATCTTCTGGAGTGTTGGCTATTCCTGCCAGCTTAGTGTCATCTGCAAATCTGATGAGTTCCACCTTTATTCCGTCATCCAAATCATTGATGAAGATGTTGAAGAGTACTGGGCCTTAAACAGAATCTTGGAGTACTCCTTTGCATACTTCCCTGCATGTAGATGTATTTCCATTGAGGACTACATGTTGAGTGTGGTTGGTCAGCCATTTACGAATCCATCTGGTGGTGATGCTGTCTAACCCACATTTTTCTATTTTATCTAGTAGTGGAGTATGATCTACTTATCAAATGCCTTACTGAAATCCAAGTAAACTATATTGATGGCATTCCTCTGGTCCACTAATTTTGTCACTTTGTCAAAGAATGCAATAAGATTAGTCTGGCATGATCTGTTTTTGACAAACCCATGTTGGCTTTTGGCTATTACTTTGTTTACTTCTAGGTGTTCGCTAATTTGTTGCTTGATTATCTTTTCCAGAATCTTTCCTGGTATTGAGGTCAGGTTGATAGATCTGTAGTTTCCTGGATTTATTTTTTTTCCTTTTTTGAAGATGCGAACCACATCAGCTCTTTTCTAGTCCTCTGGCAGTTCCCCGGTGCTCCAGGATCTCTGAAAGATATAGTTCAGTAGTTCTGAGAACTCATCTGCCAGTTCCTTCAGAACCCTGGGGTGTAATCCGTCCGGTCCTGGTTATTTGAACTCGTCTAGGGTAGACAGGTGCTGACTTACCATTTTCTTCCCTATTTCAATTTGTGTTCCTAATCTGATTTTTGTGCTGCTGTTTTTGATAGGTTGGACTGTTTTATCCCTTTGAGTAAAAACAGATGCAAAAAAGTTAAATAGTTCTGCTTTCTCCCTGTTGCTTGTCACCTTCTTGCCACTTTCTGCCAGCAATGGACCAATTGTTTCCTTAACCTTTTTCTTGTTTTCAACATGTTGGAAGAAGCTTTTTTTATTTTTTACTTTTGTGGCAAGACTTTCTTCATTGTGAAGTGAGCTTTCCTCACTTCATCATTACAGGCTCGGGCTATTTGCTGATATTCTGCCTTAGTTATGTCCTCTCTTTCCCCTTTTTATACTTATTTTTTTTCAATTTGTCAGAGAGTTCTTTATGCCGCCATGCTGGTTTCTTTTGGGAGCTGTTATTTTTCTTCTTCATTGGTATTGTGCTAGACTGGGCTTTTGTAAACTCAATTTTAAAAAATTCCCAAGCTTCTTGAGTTGTTTTCCCCTTGAGGATTCTCATCCATGGAATTCTTCCTAAGCTCACGGTGGATCATATCTTGGTACTCCACCATTTAGTACAAAAATACACATATAAAAAAAATCCTCTTGGATTTTAAACAGGCCTTTGATTCAATATCCAGGATCACCCTCTGGAAGAAATTAAAATGCACCACTATCGATAAATGCCTCCTCTTCCTCATACAAAAATTGTATGCCAATTCCACCCTGAAAGTGAGGTGCAATCCCCAAGGGAGTTTAGCCGGCTCAGTAAGGGTACAAAATGGGGTATGGCAGGGATGCATCCTGTCCCCCTCCCTCTTCAACTTCTATATTAATCCCCTGATTGATCTCTTACAGAACCCTGATTTCCATCCTCCTAACCTAGCACAATGCAAAGTGCCAATTCTCTTATGATGATGCGGCTATCATTTCACAAATCCCCATAGGACTGAAGAGAACAATTAGAGCAACACTCAGCTATTGCAGGCAAAAAAAGCTGGTCCTTAACTTCCATAAATAAAAAAAAATAGTTTTTGCTAAAAGACCAAGCCAATACTCCTGGCAAATAGAAGGATATAGTTTGGAACAGGTTATAACATTTAAATATCTTGGTGTGGTTTTCCACTCGCTAAGGACATGGAAGGCACACCTGGATCACACATTGCAAGTAGCCATTAGGTCCTCAAATGCAATCAAACATTTCTTTTATACAGGTGGAGGTCAGTTAATACCTGCTGCCTTAAAACTTTTTGAGGCCAAAACATTGGCACAAATTCTTTACAGGGCACAATCAGGAATCCTTGCAAAGAGAGACTTGCTAGAAACCATACAAACTAAATTCCTGCGAGCCATCTTAGCCGCACCCAATGGAACTCCAAATGCCCAGTTAAGAATTGAGACAGGCCTGCCTCAAATTCAAGTAAGAGCCTGGAAGATGATGGTCATTTATTGGCTTAAAATGCATTTCTTTCCAGAGGGACTGTCCCCACTAGTGTTGACTGACAATTCTCCATCCCCCTGGAAACAGGCAATTGATCACAAGCTCTCACCATTATTCTTAATGTCCCTAGGCTTTGAGCAAGCAAAGGAAGTAGTAATTAATAGAAGGAGGGAAATTCAAAGAGAGTTCAAAGAAGAACTAAATAGGTTGCCTCTCCACAGTAGGGACAGAATTAAACAGGGCGTGTGGGAATCGCAAGATATCTAAATGACCTGATCTCCCCAAAATAAGAATAGCTTTCTTCAGAGCCAGATTTAACATTCTTCCTTCAGCACTCCTCCAGGGCAGGTATAAGAGAACACCTATAGCAGAACGCGTTTGTATATGTGGTAAAGGAGAAGTGGAAGATAATTCACATGTTCTATTACATTGCGAGCTATACAGAGTTTGTAGGTGTGCACATATTCTCCCCTTATTAGAGAGATTGCCAGGGAGGGCAGACCATTTTTATCTAGGCTTTCTCCTCCAGGACACTAACCCAGTTACCACGTATGCAGTGGCAAAGTTCTGTGCTGCTGCAATGTCCATAATAAAAAAATTGACTACAGAAGTATAGTACCATCTTGTACCAATTATCTGGACATACCTTTAACAATCTTTGGACCATTATGTTATTATCCACTTTTAATGTCAATACTTTTTAATTAGATTTTAATGTTAGTATTTTTTAACATAGTGTAAAAACTAATGTGTATTGCTGGTCTTTGACCGTAATAAAGATTTTACTTACTTTACTCCCAAGCTCTCTCTAAGTTTATTGAAATTAGCTTTCTTAAAGTCCAAGACTCTAGTTTGACTTTGTTCTACTACTTGTGTTTGCATAATGTTGAATTCCAATATTGCATGGTCACTTGCCCCCAGGGTTCCTGTGCTGTACAACACCTTCTATCATTTCCTTTCTGTTAGTGAGTATTAAGTCCAATATGGCTGATCCACTTGTTCTCTTCTCTACTTTTTGGGAAACAAAGTTGTCTGCTAGGTTCGTTAGGAACCTGTTGGATCTTCAACTTGGTGCAGTTTGTTTCACAGTTGATGTCAGGGTAGTTAAAATTTCCCATTACTATTGTGGTATGCTTCCTACATACCTTAGTTAGCTGACTAGCAAAAAGTTCATCTACTTCCTCTGCTTGGTTGGGTGGCCTGTAGTATAGACCTATGGCAATGTCATTCCCTCCCCCTCAACCTTTAATATTGACCCAAATGCATTCAAGGTAGTTCTTTCTCAACATTGTTGTGCTCTATTTCTGTAGAGAAGTAATTATTTCTTATATATACTGCAACTCCACCTCCTCTTTTATTTGGTCTATTTCTTTTAAATAATTTAAATCCTTCTAGCTGTCCTAGTCCAACCCTTTTTTCAAGCAGAAAACCCTATATCATAAATAAGGTTATGGAAAATATGGTAAATAAATATATTTACTTATGCTTACTTCAATAAATGCTTATTCTATGTTAAATGCTGTTATTCATTAAAATACAAAAGAAGGCCCATTAAAATTTTGTGAATATACAGGCTGTTCACATTATGTTTTTCCAATCACCATTCTTAGAATTTCCACAAAGACTGCCTGCTTAGTCCAAGCCCAGGAAGATCTTATAGGTGAATAGTTGGAGGTGAATAGAAATAGTACGGCAGAGAGGATGTTTTTCAAAGAGTGTTGAATTTTAATGAAAAAAGAGGAACTTTTTAAAAAACTACTTTTCATTTAAACACACAGACCAGTGAGGTAATGCCACAACAGTGGCACTTTTTCTTTTGAATTAATTGTGTTGCAATCTACCTATGGCACTCAACTGTACTGTAAACATAGAGGAAAATAGTAAGTAAAAAAATAAATGTGCTTTCAGATTAGTGGCAGTTTTTAGAGGTCAGATATTATAACTTTAGCAACAGCTTTTAGAGTTCAGATATATATGCTTTCTTCAAAGCATATACTACAGTGGTGGGATTCAGCCAGTTTGCACCACTTTGGGAGAACCGGTTGTTAACTTTCTGAGGAGTTTAGTGAACTGGTTGTTGGAAGAAATCATTAGGGCAGAGAACCATTTGTGAAATTATTTGAATCCCACCACTGGTATACTGTATATAAATATAGAACACTTTGGAATGATTCTACCATGTTTAATCAAGTAGATTTTAAAAAGTGGGGGATACAAAAAATAAATTATAGTGTGAAGTAATGGTCAGTTGAAAACTGTGTTTTATCTATTCATTGTAGCATTTGTTTCTGAAAATTTTGTCATCAGAAATTACTATACACTAAATTTTTGAAGAGATAACAAAAATCACTT
>NC_045545.1:59298802-59316302 GCF_009769535.1 Thamnophis elegans
TGCTATTGTGTGTGCATGTGCCCTTTTGACACCTGAGCAGAAAAACGTTTGCTATCACTGTTCTATCTTGAACACAAGTGCACAGCATCTTTGGTCATCTTTGGTCATATTGCTGTTCTAAGATAAACTTTAAAAATATCAGCAAAGAAATATCTTCTAAAACTTCCCAACAGAGAGATACAGAGATTGAAGCTCAATTTACAAGAGAAGAAAATGTTCAGGAAATTTTGATATATCATTGGTTTTCAGAAACATCAGCTGTAAGAAGTACCAAAAAGAAAACAACTTTTCTTTTACCTAGTGAGAAATGACATATAAGCTGATAGTGGTAGGGAAATCAAATGAGGAACAGAAGGAAAATATAAATGAATGTAAACACTACTGCATAAAATTCCCAGCTGAAAAATATTATCATTCATAAAGCAAGAAAATAACCCTACATTTTCTAATAAATTAATTAAGCACAATAAACCTGGGATTTATTTTATATATTAAGTGGTTATGCAGAAGCAGCATCTTTCTGATCAACACAGCATGGCTGCTCATATCTGCACAGCAGAATATGAAAACTTCCAGCTTGACTACTTAATGGTCAGGAAGAATGCCAATTTTCTACACATATCTCCTTGGTGAACATGTCAGAGGATGCTTCTGTCATCATTTAAAGTGAAGTGGCCTTTCACTGCTTTGAAACATCATATGGCATTAAGTTCTGAGCTTAACCCAACAGAGAATATTTTTCATGGCAAGAGAGCATACATTTCATAAAGTAAATTAATGATGGCCTGCTCAACATTAAGGGTATGTGTACGGGGGAGGGAGGACTTATATGTATATAAGTGTATATATACAAGGGTAGATGTACACATACATGCATATATTAGTATAAGAAGATTCAAAAATCTGGACTGTGTGATAAGAGTTGGGTGGTTTAAGTCAGTGTTTTTCAACCTTTTTTGTGCAAAGGCACACTTTTTTCATGAAAAAAATCATGAGGCACACCACCATTAGAAAATGTTAAAAAAAATTAACTCTGTGCCTATATTGACTATATATAAAGTAATTTTCCCACGGCACACCTTACACTATGTCACGGCACACTAGTGTGCCGTGGCACAGTGGTTGAAAAACACTGGTTTAAGTGATAAATGTATGCTGGCTTGAGTCTTGTTAGTTAATATTCCTCCTGGGTAAAATGGTAAAGATTTACAGTCTTAAGAATTAAAATTAAGGAGGTGCAGAGAAAGAAAATAGGAGTACATTATATCTTAATTTTCTGAAGAATAACATCAGGAACTACAAAGCTTCAAGCTATGGTACTTTTTTATTATTCTGGAGTAATTTTACAGTGGTGCATTAGACTATAGATGACACCTGCTTTTCTTTCCCCCTACTATTATCATGATACTCCCTATACCTTCCTCAGTATTTTAGAACAATTTCTATTGAATCAACGGCCAATTTACAGCAATGATTTTTTTTTGGCAGAAGTGAAGTATTTTCATTACACATTGATTATTCACTCTCAACTCATCTGAAGTGGTAAACTGTATTTTCACTCCTAGTTCTCAATTTAGAATAAATTCACATATTACATGAAAGAAATGCATGGATGACTGTGCCATACAAAGTTTATGCTTTGAACATAAAGTGCATAAACTTGGAATGTTCTTGGATTTGATCCATAGTAGGGAAAAAGTAAGATATTTAAACATTTAAATTGGAGGGAATGGGTACATTGATTTCCTAGATGCACATACCATTGGAAATAACATATTTGTCACATATCCACATTTTGCGGTTTTCTTGGAAATGCAAACCTGGGCTTCTGTCTGCAATAGTAATATTCTAAATCAAGGGTTGATTTCAGAGCAAGTTACTCAGATGTACTATTCTTCATCATGAGTCCAGACTAATCAACATAAAATAGCTTTAACTTGAGCCTGATCAATTTGCAGTGACTCTCTAAATCAAGAACACCACTGAAAATTGATCAGACTCAAGTTAGGGATATAAGAGACCTACTAGACCAGATAATTTGTCCCCATTTGTCTTATACTTGATTATTAGATGTCTCCTTTGTTATCCCAAAACCTTAACATGTGAGGATAGAGCAGTGTCCAAGTTCTTTCAGAATATTAGAGTATGAAAACATTTAAATGTGACACAAAATATACAAGGGGTGGCTCTAATATACCTTTTAGGATTTTTTTAAAAAATGTTCCCTTTGGGCATTAAGATTCCTAACAATGGGGAAGAGATAAGTATGCACTGTGTAGCTCAGCTTCCTCCATTCCCAGAACTGCATTTAATTGCCTGAATGAAGTTACATTATTCCACCCAATTGAGAATCTTGTTTGCACAGTTTGCAATCCCTGATTGAATGGAGTTTGTAGCTAAATTTAGATGAGTGTGGTTACAGTTTCTGAGCCTGGCTGAAATTGCTAAAAACATTCCCATTATAATAAGAGTCAGTGGACCAGGCCACAGCACATATCCCATTTCTCCTCCATCACTACAAGTAATATTTGAACAGAGCTTTGAGTGTTTTATGTGTTCTAAAATATAGAAACATTTCAGAATCATTGTAACTAGACATATAAGGACCGCCTATTTTCTGTGGTTTCTTTCCAGCCTGTAAGGACTGATAGACTTGCTGCACTCCAAGTCTTCTTGATCAACCAGTGTCATCTTTTGAAGCATAGATTCTATGTTGTGGTTCTTGCCCCTAGAATAAAGTCCCCCCTGATATATGAATGTCTCCCACATGATAGCATTTCATAAGATGGTAAGACTGTCTTTTCTCCCTAGCTTTGGGGCCAGATCATGACACCCCTCCTTATTCAATATGTTTGTCACATGTTACATTTATTTTGATTAATAAGTTCAGCCTTGAAAAGAAAGTCTTCATATTCCTCCCAGTTCCACATGCCCAAATGGTGTGTTCCCAAAGTTTGGCCATTAGTACAACCTTTAAAAAAAGTATCTCTGCAAATACAGTCGGGACTCCAATTCAAGAATTTCTGGCAGTCTCCCCTTCAGACAATGCTTTTTTAGCATGACAGCTCGAAATAGGTTTTGAATGGCATTTGACTGAGTAGGCTTTGAACTTTCAGCAATTGGATGGGATCCAGTTGTCAGAACTGAATGACTCAGAATATTAATGAGGAAAATAAACTCCAGCACAAATAGCAATAGCAATAGGACTTAGACTTATATATCGCTTCACAGTGCTTTACAGTCCTCTCTAAGTGGCACAGCCCTCTGCTAAATATTAAAAGAGAGAAATCCATGCAAGGAGAATTCTATCAATAATTTCAACAATTATAACAACAATAATATCATTGTGAACTAATAGATAAAACATATTGAACCTTGATTGTATTGATTTAGTTCCAAGCTATTCTATGCAATTATTGGATGATCTTGTGATTCATTTCATCTCAGTTTCAATATTATTATAGGACAAAATATTAATGAATGATCTAATAGGATATGAATCAGCTAATTATACATTGCAGAAATTACATAAAATAATGTAATTTGAAAATAAGGAACAAGCAATATTAGATTTTTATCATTTTGTCTATTGATACTTTCCACTGAGGAAGGCCATTAATATCCCATTTACTATGGAATATACTATGGTGACTATTTTTGAGAAGAGACAGAGTAGCCCAAAACATATAAAAACCCAGACTAAGTTGTGTTGATAACAAAGAAAATGATAGAAAAAAGAACATTTAGAATCATCAGAGCAGGGATGCTGACTCCATCTGCTAGTGGAATGATTACCAGTGAGTAAGCAACAAGTAAAGGGAAAACACATGAAGCTATTCTCCCTGAAGATCTCTGCCCATCAGGAATTTCTCCAACTATCAAAGGAAATGAGGCAAGTTGATAAAAATGTGAAGGTGGTAAGTTATTTTACTTTCCTGGACTCAAGCAGAAAGATAGTCTACATGGTTGAGAAGAGAAGATGCATCCTATGGGGCAAAGGAGGGCAAACTAAGACAATGGCAGGAGAACAACCATCAGAAGAGTTAAATAATGATTGGTCCAGTAGTAATATATAGCTATTAAGGTTGGATACTGAGAAAGAATAGAAAAAAAGGGATAGCCACTTTCAAATTATAGCCCAGCACATAATTACCAAGAGTACCATTGACTTCAAGAATCAATCTTGGATTAAATAAAGACTGATTGCTCACTCCTGTGTGGAAAACATTTGTTCTTGCAGTCATTAGAACAAAGCCCTATTCTATGGAATCTATAGGGCTATCCAGATCTGGGCTGCAATACTCAAATGGCAACAGATGGATACAGAACATTTTTTCCCTATCATAATCACCATCTAAATATTTGCAGTTCCGGTCTTCTAGTCCTAAGCATCTAAATAATTAAAATGTATTATACCTGCCTTATAGAGGAAATGGTTTAAGAAAGAAAGCCAAAATAGAACAAAAATTTACTTCTGGCTGTTTTAGACAAAATATTTTTGTCTGCAAGTTTGATTCAGACTATTTCTCTAATATAAAGTGTCAACTGCAGTCTGAACAGGAGAATGGTTGAAGTTCTGTTCCGGAAGCTTTATGCAGTCTTTTAGGGGCTGCCTGGAAAACAATAGTTTTAGACATAATCCTTGCAAAAGCTTGTTGCTGTGATATAAAAGTTAATGGCAATGAAGGTTCAATCCTTTGTTTTGGATGAAATTGCCTTCTCCTGTGCAGAGTTAGTTCATAATCTAGTTGTTTTCTTTCATGCATGGTTCATGCTCAAAGCACAATCAGAAACCATGGGCAAATGTGTATCTTCATCTTGTGTTGTAGTGACAGTCATTTCTGGATTTGGAGGCATTATTGACAGACACTTGTGACTTGGTTATCTCTTATTTAAACTATTGCAACTGACTGTACATTGAATTAATCATGAAGATACCCAGAAGTTGCAATTGGTCCAAAATAACTAACTAATAACTAAGGGTGCAATCCAGTTTGCCCATATGGCAGCTCTACTTTGAAATGCATTGTTTTCTGGTTGGCTATTTGTCATCATTTTGTCAGCCAACCTCCTTAGCAATTCTTTCACAGCTCCCCCAAGATCAGCTCTCAGCCTTTTTACATTATTTGTTGCTGTTATTCCTATATGGTCCAGCTCAGCACACTGGTCCCCCCAACCCACCTCTATTCCAAATGGCATCCACTTGAGTGCTGGAAGGAAAAGCCCACTCCATATTCTGATCCTTAAGGACTATAATCAACTCGGACCATGGAAATGTGGGTCAGTCATCATTACTGACCCACATTTCTTGAGTAACATAACCTTGGAGATCAGAGCACCCATGCCTTACATGGGTGCTTTTGGAAATCTAATTTTTCAAAAGGACCTTTGGCAGTTGGTGTGAATTTTGGTTTTCCTTGGCTTCTGTTGATTATTATGTTTTGATTTTTCAGTTGCTTATTATTTCATGTTTAATATTGTTACTCTATAATGGTGTATAAGCCACTTAGTATCATTTTACTGAAGCAGGATATAAGCATTAGCAGATAAATAGTTAAGTAAGTTAGCAAATAAAGTGTTATGTTTTTTTGAATAGTTATTGTACACAATAAGAGGCCACATTATGGGATAGATCCAAGGGATATAATTAGTGGGATGATGACGATGATGAGGGATACAGGTCGAACCATGCCATGTATTTGGATGAGACTAGCAATTTTTTTCTTGGATCTTATGTCAGTATTTTTATGATACAATCAGGACTATAAGGATGGGAAACTGTTGCCAAATTTCAGCAGAAACCAAGGGAATTTTGTGTATGTGTATGTTTGAGAGAAATATTTGAGTCTTATTTTATAGTGTGCTTAGTTGCTGAGACACCTCTCTCCTATTTTCTGCAGAAGGTGCATGAGTACCCAGGAGTCAGAAATAGATAAACAATGTTGCAGTATTTTAAGCATATTTTATTCATACTGCAGACGTCTAACACCCAGCAAGTCTTTTTTCTTCATAAAATGCTATGTTGTCTTATCTGTACAGTCAATAAAGCTATTTCCTTGCAATGTTGCAGCATTGCACTGACAAAAAATCTCTTAAGAGCAAATCAAAGCAATAAAAACAGGTGATTAATTCTGAAATAATTGAATAAATGAATTGTCAATTTCACGTCTTTTGAAATCTTTGCATTTGCCTGCCTTAATCCTTGATTTCTTTTTGTCAAATTCTTCAATGATGGCTCTAGTATTGTTTTGCGTTGGTACCAATTTATAGCAGACTTCATTGCAGCCATGTATACTTTTGTAATTCCCTGCATATTCCCTATGTATATATAAAAGACATACTTTTATTTTTGTTGAAGCCTTCCATACTTAGCAATGTTTTGTAATTTGAAAAATAATAATAATGGGGCTACACTGGAAAAGCATTTGAAGCTTCAACTGTGCAGAGTACAGCAGTGTGGACAAATAACTAGTATCTTGAACAGCACTCAGAAATGGTAACCAGTGCAGTTTCACAGCAGAGTTGCAGTGTAGGCTACCTACGCACATCCATTACTGTCCCAACACTGCATTCTGGACCAGCTGCAGCTTCTCAGTGTTCTTCAAGAACAACCCTATATAGAACACTTTGTAATAATCCACAACTAATGTAGCAAATTACACAATATTAATTTTCAATATTTCTTTTCTATTTCAACATCCACAAAGTCCAATAGAAATAATTCTGGTTTCATTGCACTGTCAATCCACAATATCTTTTGCACTATTGTATGAATTTGTACCCAAACATTTTTTTTCACAAGTTCATCTTGCATGATAAAAGCTCCCTTCTTCCTTTTCATACTTCCAATGGTGGTTTGACATTCCTTTGTACATTTAGATGGCTTGACTGATGTCATATACCAACAGTACCTTATTTTTTTTTTAAAAAAATGTATACTTAAATTACAAAGCAATACAAATTTAACACCAATTTCCCACATTTTGTCCCATGTTTCTATATTTATATTATATTCAAAATCTACAGCTTAGTTTTGAGAAGAATTTTCTCAATACTTCCCAAGATCTATGAAAACCTTAAAAATTCAGTGGAAGTAGCCTTCAGCCCTTTCAAAGTTTATATTGGGATTACATTTGCAAAGGCACCTGCTTCTTCTTAGCCTTTTCCACTATACAAGAGGCAGTGGCAGCTGGCCCACAAGGGAATATGGTACAGGACTGGCTCACAATAAGATTGATTTGCCACTATTGCTATCAACCTGAATGATTATGACCACTCACCTTCCTTCAGCAAGAGGGCCATAAAATTTTGTACAAAATGTAACCAACAATTCTAGATCATAAATTATGAACTATTTAGAAGGCTCCATGGCTATCATGCACCAAAAATGTGACAACAGTTGAAGCCTTTGGTATTACAAAACTGACAGAACAATTTAAGAACCAGAGAATTCATCTCTCAACAATCTCAAATATACAACCAGACGGTGTGTATATATAAATTCACCTCATACCAAAAAGAAAGACTTTGTATTGTTTAATCTATCCAGTCTTCTGAACACTACCTGATTGATCAGGATAATTTCCCTTTCCAATTTACAACAAGAAGGAAGGAACGATATATTTGCTCCTTTACAATTGTGGTAGCCACTTTAGTATTTATTGGAGATTGTTTGGGATGTGCATCCAGAACATTGAGAAATAGAGGGTAAAGTTGCATAATACATACATAGGACCTGCACCATCTATTCAATGCATCATTAATTTATTTCTCTTGTAGTAGGTCCCAGGAAAGGTGATTTGTACATAGTTGTCTTCTGAAGGCTAGGACATACCAAACATTGGGATATTTATGAAGTTAGGCTTAGTGGTGTAGAGGACTAAATAGAATGGCAAAGACTCCAATAAAGTGGATATGCTCTAACAAATGAAATCAATAAAACATGCTATGTGTTTGCAGGATATTTAAGGTACAGAAAATAGGGCAATATGGATACTCAAAGGAACACTTTGCATCCTTCTGCATCCTTTTGAAGAGCAAAAAACAATTACTTCTAATCTGTAGAGTGGAGTGGCCACAACACTTCAGATAGCAGCTATTTATTTGCAAAAAGAAGGCCCCATTTACAATGCAAATTGGTACTGCTTCTACTCTTCATCAAGGTGATGAAGACATTTTGAAGTACTGAGGCATAGTAAAACAACTCCTTGAGGCAAACATATCATTGAGAAGAATTGCTCATAATCTGGCCAAAGGAGGCCATTTTTCAATATGATAAAGCTTAATATGATAGATTGCCTGCAAATTTTATAGCTGTGGTATATTCAGGCAATGGTAGATTTGGCAGAGAGCTGAGCCATTCACATAAACCTGTTTCTCATTGCTTTTAAGTATTGGGTCAAAACTATAGTATAGTGATGGGTATACAATGAATATCTGGAACATAAACCTGCTTTTTCTTCTCTACTTAACAGAATAACAGAGTTGGAAGGGACCTTGGAAGACTTCTACTCCAAGACTAAGCAACCCCTGCTTAGGCAGGAAACACAACACCACTTCAGACAAATGGTTATCGAATATCTTCTTTAAAACTTCCAGTGTTGGAGCATTCACAATTTCTGGAGGCAAGTTGTTTCACTGATTAATTGTTCTAACTGTCAGGACATTTCTCCTTAGTTCTAGGTTGCTTCTCTCCTTGATTAATATACACCCATTGCTTCTTGTCCTGCCCTCAGGTGCTTTGGAGAATAGCTTGACTCCCTCTTTTGTGGCAGCCCCTGGGATATCAGAACACTGCTCTTATGTCTCCCCATGTCCTTCTTTTCATTAAACTAAACATACCCAGCTCCTGAAATAGTTCCTCATATGTTTTAGCCTCCAGTCCCCTAATCATATTGGTTGCTCTTCTCTGCACTCTTTCTAGAGTCACCACATTTTTTTTTACATTGTGGCAAACAAAACTGAATGCAGTATTCAAAGTGTGATCTTACCAAGGCTTTATAAAGTGGTATTAACACTTCATGTGATCTTGATTTTATCCTTCTGTTTATACAGGCCTAGAACTGTGTTGGCTTTTTTGGCAGCTGCCATACACTGCTGGCTCATATTTAAAATGGTTGTCCACTAAGACTCCAAGATCCATCTCAGAGTTACTACTATTGAGCAAGGTACCACATATACTGTACCTGTGAATTTTGTTTTTCTTGCCTAAATGTAGAACCTCACTTTTTTCATCATTGAATTTCATTTTGTTAGATAGTGCCTAATGTTCAAGTTTGTCAAGATCCTTCTGTATCTTAAGCCTATTTTCCGGAGTGTAGACTATTTGCCAGCTTGGTGTTATTTGCAACTTTGATGAGTTTCCCATTTAACCCTTCATCCAAATCATTGATGAAGATGTTGAAGAGTACTGGGCCTAAAACAGAGCCTTCCCTCCACTGCATACCTCCCTCCATATATATGCAGTTTCATTGAGGACTACATGTTGAGTGCAGTTGGTCAGCCAGTTACGAATCCATCTGGTGGTGATGCTATCTAACCCACATTTTTCTACTTTATCTAGTAGTAGGTTATGGTCTACCTTATCAAATGCCTTACTGAAGTCCAAATAAATTATATTGACGGCATTCTTCTGGTCCAGTAATTTTGTCAGTCAAAGAATGCAATAAGATTAGTCTGGCATGATCTGTTTTTGACAAACCCATGTTGGCTTTTGGTTATTACTTCGTTTGCTTCTAGGTGTTTTCTGATTCATTGCTTCATTATCTTTTCCAGAATCTTCCTTGGTATTGAGGTCAGGCTGATAGGTCTGTAGTTTCCTGGATCTATTTTCCCCCCTTTTTTGAGATGGGAACTACATCAGATCTTTTCCAGTCCTCTGGAGTTCCCTGGTGCTCCAGGATCTTTGAAAGATATAGTTCAGTGGTTCTGAGATCTCATCTGCCAGTTCTTTCAGAACCTTGGGGTGTAATCCATCTGGTTGTAATTATTTGAACTCATCTAGGGAACACAGGTGCTCACTTACTATTTCCATCCCTATTTTAACTTGTGTTCCTAATTTCTTTTTTGTAGTGCAGTTTTTGATACATTGGACAGTTTTTTTCCCTTTGTGTAAAATCAGATGCAAAAAACAAATTAAGTAGTTTTGCTTTCTCCCCATTGCTTTTCACCATCTTGCCACTTTCTCCCAGAAATGTACCAATTGTTTCCTTGATTTTTTTCTTGTTTTTAACATGTTGTAAGAAGCTTTTTTATTATTTTTTTTACTTTTGTCGCAAGCCTTTGTTCATTGCGAGCCTTAGCCTAATTTCCTCTTTGCAAGCTCAGGCTATTTGCTGATATTCTGCCTTAGTTATGTGCCCCTCTTTCCATTTTTTTTACTTGTCCTTTTTGTCTTTCAATTTTTAAAAAAATAATGAGGGTAGATAAATAGTTGCAATATGCTTACAACCAGCCAAATCATATGTTCGGTATATGTCCAATTAAAGATTATACTGGAGTTAAAATACGTCTTGTGTAACCAATAAAGTTACACTTTTTGAATCAAGGTCAAATGTGTTATTTCACATAGCACTTAACACTTCTAGGTGAAGTATGTGTGGGATTCCCCCTTCCCTAATTAACTTGTGAAGGAATTAATATCAATTTCACACAATTTTATTTATTTTAATTATTCTTTCATAAAAGGAGAGAGAGAGAGAGATAAACTAAAGAGTTAGTTACTGAGATTATAATAATTTATAACCTTCTTTAAAACATACTGTAGAACTTGTTTCAAGACAGGTGAGAGCTGAGAATTAATTGGCTGTTAATGGGTAAATTTGTGAGGGGGAAAAAAGGAAGATAGGTATTTGACATTGTTTAGTTTTTATTTAATATAATAAAGGAGATATTTAGTACATATGTTAATATAGGAATTCTTTTCAAAAATAATAAAGCTAAAAATGGAATATATAACAACCTACACTGAAAGGAGAGGAGATGTTTAACAGATAATTCATTTCTAAAATTAACATGTTGACACCTATCTATAGTAGCTATGCCACAGTTATGACAAGCTTGAGATAATGTGCCATATTAAATGTCATCACAATTCTTTTTCATTGATAAGAAAAGAAGAGAAAGAAATGAAATCATTAAAATGGTCTAAAAATAGAACTGAAGCAACAAAAGATCAAAATGCTAAAAGTTTGCAAGAAGGAAGAAAGGAAAAAAGATGAATATCTCTAGTATTTTCAACAGATTTCAGTCATTTCTCGGTTATATTCTTGCAAGAGCATAAACTAATGTGAAAACATTTTAATGATTAAAGTATTAAATGTATGTGTGTATGTGTATGTGTGTGTGTGTATGTGTATAAATATATGTATGTATGTATGTATGTATGTATGTATGTATGTATGTATGTATGTATATGTATATGAAATGAATTCCTTTATTATTCTGTTAAGTTCTCCAATATAGTTATACCTTGTGATAAACAAAGATGCTGTATATCACAAATCAGGAACATACAAATAAGTTTGTCCAAACAATAAATCCTGAGAAGTTGGTTACATCCTATCAGAACTGTGATGTTTAAGGCAAACATAAATCTTTATGAAGCAAGTCAGATGAATCAGGAAGTCTTGTGTTCTGTAGCATTACAAAAACTGTGCCTGAACTCTGAAATCAACACTACTCTGCTCCAGTTCAAAATACTTGCCCTCAGTGTCATCTATTTGTGTTTTTGGAATCTCCTGAAATAAAAATATTTGTCCTACATGACAGCATTTAATTTGTGTCCCAATAAAACCCTTCTCCTTTTTCTATGAATGGATTGTTAAGAGAAATGTGTTTTTTTTGTTTAGAATCACTATTGCCTCATTTGCCTAACTATTTATGCATGTATCATAAGATTATGAGATTGTAGAAACACTAATCAATGAATCAATTCTTTAAATAGAATAAATGCTGTTGAGAAAAACAATGGAACAAACAAAAGACTAAAGACAGGGAGGCAGCAGATGACTTCCAAATCCCTCCAGAAACCAAATCTGATTCTCAAACTTCTTATTGATCATTGGGCTTTGAATCAACTACTACTGTAAAACCTTGAGAACAGAATTGTTTTCTGAATTTGTCTCTACATAGTGCTTGTTTAAATATTTGGAGTCCAGATGTGATAATACTAGATTTGAAAGACTTTTACTGATTCTCCTCCAAAAGTGGAAAAGAATTGCTCTTTGGTAAGACATCGTAAGATTTCGGTAAAACTTGCTCTGTTCCCTCTCCACCTTACCTGTGGTTTGCTGTTAGTGGATTCTGGTCTTTACCACAAAAGACACTATATCCTTAATATTTTTCATCTTACACTTTCTTCTTTTGGTGTTGAAATGATTTATGAGAACATCTAATCAATATCATGATTTCTCACTTGAAAAACTTTGAAGACTAACACAGAAAGTCACCCACTTTGAGAAGTTTGGAATAACCAATTTCAAAATCACTTTTTGAGAGTGATCTGATAGTGACTCCAATCCCAGAAGAGTAAGATTGGACATGAGAGAAGGCAATTCCAAGACAATCTGACTTCCTATTGTATCACATAAATCAAAAACTCCCCAAATGAACTTCAAGAACCCAGAGATATAAGAGTAATATCCTAAATAATATCCCTTAGTCATAAAGATCAAAGAACTCTCCTCCTTATGATTTTCTTTTCAGTTATGATGTCTTTTCAGTTCTAAAAGGCAAACATAAAATCAAATGTTTCCATTCCTTTCAGGTTTACCTCAGAATTAAGGGTAAACATTTTTTTTCCTACAGGCCAATGGGACTAGGAGACCTACCTGATTTTTTATTGGTCTTGTATGTATTTCATCCTTCAAGGAAAGCATAAACAATTCTGACACATAGAAAAATGCTGTGAAAGAGAGATAAATGCAAACTTAATTTAGAAACTGGAAAACCATTAGCAGAATTCTACTTTGGACTCTCTTCAGAGTGCAGAAAATGTACCACCCAAAAAAACCAACCCAACAACTTGTTGCTCAATAGGAAGAAAAAGAATTTAGTATTATGCCATGTTTCTTGCTACTGATATGGTTGATATTTGTGTTAATAGCAATAGCAATAGCAGTTAGACTTATATACCACTTCATAGGGCTTTCAGTCCTCTCTAAGCGGTTTACAGCATATTGCCCCCAACAACAATCCGGGTCCTCATTTTACCCACCTCGGAAGGATGGAAGGCTGAGTCAACCCTGAGCCGGTGAGATTTGAACAGCTGAACTGCAGAACTGCAGTCAGCTGAAGTAGCCTGAAGTGCTGCATTTAACCACTGCGCCACCTCGGCTCTTGCTGTTAGTATAATTGTGTTAATATCTAAGGACACTTCAATACCATTTCCATTTCATGTCCTGAAATAAGTAATTTGGAATGGTAAAAACAAAGAGAAAAAGTGTCTTGTCCTGCTTTGAGATGCTGTTTATTCAAACAAAGCCTTCTTGTCACAACTTCACACAAAAGGGAAAAAAGAGTAGCCAAATAGATAAATCAGTTCAGCTCTCAAGCCCAGAGCTGAATTGACTTATCTGTTTGGCTACACTTTTTTCCCTTTCAGAACAGAACTGTTGCAGAATCCTGGTATGGAATTGTGCTAAATTGCCATAAAAAGACTACATTGGCTGGATTACAAGTGACCAGAACTATGTGATCCTTCAATTGTTAAGGGGTTTCAGTGTCAATGACTGCAATGCCACCATTCCTTACCATTAAACTTACAAGTAAGGATCATGGAAATTATGGTTCAACACCTAAATGAAGCCCGCGGATTGCTCATCCCTGAAAAAGATTAATATTTCCCCAGTAATTATTACCTTACATCTTTGTACATTAGAAGTCTTAAATTCATGACATCAAAATGTGTCATTTTATGGAAGTATTAAACTACAAATTAGGAAACATATATTACTAATATATATGCTTTTAATTGTTAACAATTAACATGGGCTATATCTCAATATTTATGAGGAAATTGATTTCTGGTAAATGTCAGTTAAATGAATATTTTGTTTTGACATTCAAAATATTCCTTGAATCAATGTTGTTTTTTTGTCACATTTAGAAGTCACTTTGGATCTTTCTGATTGTGGCATTTTTCAAGTATAGTAAGATTATGTCTTCCAAATTAATCTCCAGGCTGCTGTAATTTCTAAATTCAAGGATGCTAAGATGGAGGAACACTTTACATGGACCTAACATTTCTTAATTTCTTCCTGTAAATTTATTGTGACCAATAGGTTTCCTTCCAAGCTAATAAATCTTGACTGAAATTTTAGAAGCCCGTTTCAGAATGCAAAGTTCAGAAAATTAATGGACAATGGTTGAATTAATCAATTAATTATATAGCAAAGACAATCATGTTCGAACAACATGATGCATTTGTAGAAAATAATTCCTTCCCCCTCACTCTTTTATAATATATGTAATTAAAATAGACTAAGCTGCTACAGAAACAACAAGGTAGCCACCTAGTTTTATTCCCAGGCATTCTCTGAAATGTGACTTAATTAAATCACATATTAGTAAGTAAATTAAATATGTTCTATACTTATATCAAATTAACAGATCAAAAGTACTACTGGCTGCTTCCAACGAATCAATCAATCAATTCTCATGAAGCCCAGTGGATTTCCTGCAGCAACAGTCTAGCAGAACATCAGTCAATTGTGATTTTGATGCTCTCCAATATGGTGACAAAGATAGCAGCTGTCAGAAATAAGCATGCAATTATTATATATGCAAATTGAAGGAATCGAGCAATGAGAAAATTGAAAGTGTTGTATTGTTTGACTGAACAAAAAAAAACTTTAACACTAAGGTTTCCCTCTAATGAAAAGTAGGATTAGAATTTCCAAATACAAATACATTTTTATGTAACCATATTCAAAAACATCCTGTTCTTTTGAATCTCCACTTTGAAAAGTAATGTAGGATTCTAGGACACCTGAATCTCACACTTGGGGAAAATGGTGTCTATGATAGATTGAATCTTAATATTTTTAATTGATCTAATCAGTACTATTAAAAAATTGTCTATTGCTTCCTGTCTCATAGGTTATCAAGATGAATGTCTAAAAAAAACTAGCTCATATGGTATATTTAACTCTGGCAGAAGTGGATCTAATATCCTAGTATGGAGATGGAAGCAAACAGTTTCTCCTCTGCCATTTATAATGAAGCTGTTGTTGATCTATTCAAACATAACATGAATAATAGCAAAGACATCTCTTTCCAATTCATAACCAGTAGAAGTTGGTCAAACGTTCCCTTCATGTGTCAAGAGAAGGATATATAACAGAAGTAATAGTGTTTCATTATTGCCCTGCTCTGAATGTCTTTCATATGGTGAGTTTGTTAGTTTTTGTGCCTTTGAGTCAATTTTTTACTCCAGATTATTGTTTTTGACTAATTGCTGCAGTATTCTTGGCATGCATTTGGAAGTGGCTTGCCACTGCCTGCTTCCTATAGTTGAAAGGCAATATCCAGCTCAAGGTTAGCCAAATAACTTTGTTACTGAGGTAGCTGTCATAGTTATGTATCCAGTCTGATGCCCTTAGCCAATAAACCAAACTGGCTCTCCAATTGATTTGGGGGACAATGGAAGGGTTGGGGACTCCTGCTATATTGATTTTTCCTTCTGATGCATTAATTTGTTTCAGGAATATAGATGTTTTGGAGAAAGTGGCTTCCATTCCTCATTGTTTGTATCTGCAAGTTCCATTAAGATTCAGTCTTAACTCTTCTCACTTCCTTTGCTTGATTCAATAGTTCCCAATTCAATCATATCACAAAAACTGACATCAGGAATAAGAGTAGACGTCTGCTATGATTATATTGTTGGATTGTTTTCTGAATTTCTCTGAAACAAATGGAGCCCCTGGATAGAAATTACTTGCTGTAGTTAACATTCACACTTTCTGGTAGAGAACTTCATTGGCCATTCAGTTTTAATGATTATTAGCGAGATTTTTATTTCTTCCAAAGAAATCAATTTTTCACATTTCCCTTTAAATCATCAGTAATTTATTTCAGTCTCTAAACAAATAAGGTACTAGTTTCATGGTATTGATGTTACCAGAACATGTTGCTACCAGATAATTCAGTGGTGCTAGGCAACTGGCTGATCACTTATGTAAAATAGAGCTCTTTTGAGAGAACATGGTATTCAGAGCATAAACTATGTTGAGCTCTCTGCTTCCATTAGCCTTTTGCAGTCCCTATGATATTGTGCACTATATCTTTAAGCATTTGTATTAAATCACCTATAATTTGGGAAATCACAAACTATTGACAACACTAAAAACAGAAGAATTGGCAGAACACATGAAACCAATATTTCATTAAGTCATTGATTTTGAGTTGGAAAATTGGGATCTATAAACTGGCTGCCTTAGATTATTGCTAAAGGCTTTAATATGCCACCATATATTGATGTCAGGATTAATCATGCATTTTCATAATTTATTGTCTCAATAGAATGATCCAGAAATAAGTACAATTTGTCTACTGAAATCAATAGAATTTAAGTATGTTTGGACTGAAACTATCTGATGGGTATGATTCACACTGAAAAATGTTCAGAGAAAAATAAATGTTCTGTCTTCCTGCCAATCCATTTCAGATTCTTTCTTCGATAGTTGACTGCAGGTATATGTGTCTGTACTTCAAGTCATTATTGACTCCTGTGACTGCCTGTATTACAGGTAGTTTGTGCAGTTTTCTTGGCAGGATGTTTGCCATTGTCTCTTTCTAGGGTTGAGATTGTTGAGAGCCCAAGGTCACCCAAGGTCAGGTTGGTTCAGGGCTACAACTCACCATTTCCTAGTTTATAGAAAATGTATACCTTTCTTCAGAATTTTTTTTCATTTTCCATGTAATAAAGTAAACCAAGTCAAATTATATTCTCATATAATGCAGAAGACAGGCTTCTTTCACTTTGGTGAATAAAACAGCCAAAATTAGTTTTGCTAAGCCAGAAGCCAAACCAATATTGCCTATTTATGCCCACAAAGTGAGCAAAAAATCTCATATTAATGACATTTACATAATTTCTTTTAAATTGTCTGCTTGCAAAAAAAAAAACCAATAACCTTAATTCTACTTACTGATTTCATTTTACTTTACTCCATATTTTTATTCAGGAGTTCAAGCCAGCATTATATATTTATTGAGCAAAACAAAAAGGAGAAAGAGCTCACAATTACACTAAGCAAACAGTTACAAGTAATAAGTTCATATCAAATATTTCCGTAGTTCAGTTCAGTTCTTTAGTGAGCGGGCTGTTTGAATGGCTGATTGTGTTGTGTGAATCAGCTTGTATCCCAGCATGCTTTACAATATAAAAGTATCAAAACATACTTTACTTTTAATTATCTCCCAAAATCACTTTCCTGGTCAATTAATTTAATTATGTTTTGGATAATTATTTTTTTATGAGTGTTGTAGCAATTTCAGA